>NC_137820.1:962500-970000 GCF_963921795.1 Nannobrachium achirus | reverse complement strand
GATATATATATATGTTATATCATATGTACATATATCATGATATATATATATGTTATATCATATTTACATATATCATATATGATAGATATATATGTTATATCATATGTACATATATCATATATGATATATATATATGTTATATCATATCTCCAGGTATGACAGGTGTTCTGCTCCTCCTGTCCTTCTCCTTCATGTACGTCTTATATCATATGTACATATATCATATATGATATATATATATGTTATATCATATGTACATATATCATGATATATATATATGTTATATCATATTTACATATATCATATATGATAGATATATATGTTATATCATATGTACATATATCATATATGATATATATATATGTTATATCATATCTCCAGGTATGACGGGTGTCCTGCTCCTCCTGTCCTTCTCCTTCATGTACGTCTTCGCCTCTCACTACTTCAGGAGGATCAGCTTCAGAGCCTTCTGGGTCACACACTACCTTTATGTGGTCATCTATACCCTGGTAGGTTAAATTTATACCCTTAATAATACCTGTATGTGGTCATCTTACCCTGGTAGGTTTAATTTATACCTTTAATAATAGAAAACGGATTCTATTTGATCAACACTTCCTTGTTTTCCAAGGCGACCGTTTTACGCCGGGGGGACGCTCAGCGCAACACTTGTGGAACACTTCCACCAGTCTGTAAACAAGGAAATACTTTGTTTTGTTTTTAGTTTTAGTCAAATTATTAATTTTATTGAGTAGCTGTGTTCTAGCCCTTACTTACTTGACCTCCACCAGCTGCCAGTCAGTCAGTCGGTCTGTCAGTCACACTTCACGTCACACTTTTTCCCTACTCATATCTCCGGCACCGTTGCCCCTATCCATGCCAAACTTTGCACACACGCTCCCTCATTTCTCACATGGCCCTCTTCTAGCGCCACCATGAGGCCGATTTTTTCAAACACATTTTTGGACACTGCTCCTACACATTTTGCTCTAAAATCACACAAAGCGGTACACAGTATCTCTACAGTCATGTCATCAACATGGTTAGGTTTAGGGTTAGGTTTAGGTACACAGTATCTCTACAGTCATGTCATCAACATGGATTTGTCCCATTTCCCGTATTCCAGCCTTCTTTGTGTTGTGCATGAGATATGACGGTCGCTTATCTCCCGATTCTTAGGGATTCTTAGTGGTTCTTGGAGCGGTAGCTAAAAAAAAAAGTTTTTAAAATAAAAAATAGTTTCAGTTGCATGATCCCCCTAAAGACAAGACAGAGACCTCTGTTGCTGAACAAACACCACTAATTATGTTCCTCTAATAATCAGAATAACTGCTCAATCTGAATGAAAATGGTGTAAACATGTCAATATTCTGATCCAGTTCTGATCACAATATTCTCTTCCAATTCAAGCAGACGAGGGTTTCTGTCATTTAGAGAGCATGCATGTGACTCTGTTTATTTAGTTATGAATGAACTTATTATGATTTCATAATGAATGAATTGCTAATCTTCCAGACGGTGATCCACGGCAGCTTCGCTCTGCTCCAGCAGCCTGTCTGTCTATCTATGTATCTATCTATCTATCTATCTATCTATCTATCTATCTATCTATCTATCTATGTATCTATGTATCTATGTATCTATCTATCTATCTATCTATCTATCTATGTATCTATCTATCTATCTATGTATCTATGTATCTATGTATCTATCTATCTATGTATGTATCTATGTATCTATCTATCTATCTATCTATCTATCTATCTATCTATCTATCTATGTATCTATCTATCTATCTATCTATCTATATATCTATCTATGTATCTATCTATCTATCTATCTATGTATCTATGTATCTATCTATCTATCTATCTATCTATCTATCTATCTATCTATCTATCTATGTATCTATGTATCTATCTATCTATGTATCTATGTATCTATCTATCTATCTATCTATGTATCTATGTATCTATCTATCTATCTATATATCTATATATCTATGTATGTATCTATCTATCTATCTATCTATCTATCTATCTATCTATCTATCTATCTATCTATGTATCTATCTATCTATCTATCTATGTATCTATGTATCTATCTATCTATCTATCTATGTATCTATGTATCTATGTATCTATCTATCTATGTATCTATCTATCTATCTATCTATGTATCTATGTATCTATGTATCTATCTATCTATCTATCTATCTATCTATCTATCTATCTATGTATCTATCTATCTATGTATCTATGTCTGAATGTTCCAGACGGTGATCCACGGCAGCTTCGCTCTGCTCCAGCAGCCTCGCTTCTTCATCTTCCTCATCCCCCCCTCCCTCCTCTTCCTCCTCGACAAACTCATCAGCCTGAGCAGGAAGAAGGTGGAGATCCCTGTGGTCCGAGCGGAGCTACTGCCCTCTGGTGGGTGGGAGTGTTACTGCATCTCTATGTATCTATCTGTCTATCTATCCCTGTGGTCCGAGTGGAGCTACTGCCCTCTGGTGGGTGGGCATGCAATAACACATTGCATGTCTGTATGTCTATGTATCTATCTGACTCAAACTCAGGATTAGGGTTCAAAATGACAAAAAAAAAGACGTAAAAATGTCATAATATCTTCCTCACAAGTATTGTAATAGCTGTGTGTGTGTGTGTGTGTGTGTGTGTGTGTGTGTGTGTGTGTGTGTGTGTGTGTGTGTGTGTGTGTGTGTGTGTGTGTGTGTGTGTGTGTGTGTGTGTATGTGTGTGTCCAGGTGTGACACATCTGGAGTTCAAACGTCCCCAAGGCTTCATGTATCGCTCAGGTCAGTGTCTGGTGCATACTCTTACTTTGTAGTGATGTCATGAACTGTCTGGTGCATACTCTTACTTTGTAGTGATGTCATGAACTGTCTGGTGCATACTCTTACTTTGTATGATGTCATGAAATGTCTGGTGTATACTCTTACTTTGTAGTGATGTCATGAACTGTCTGGTGCATACTCTTACTTTGTAGTGATGTCATGGAACTGTCTGGTGCATACTCTTACTTTGTAGTGATGTCATGAACTGTCTGGTGTATACTCTTACTTTGTAGTGATGTCATGAACTGTCTCGTGTATACTCTTACTTTGTAGTGATGTCTCAGTGTTTCCTTGTTACTGTTACCTGTCTTGTTGCACCTCACTGTGATTAGTTATGTTCTCCACCTGTGTGTTGTTAGTCTTTCAGCCAATCTTGTGTTAGTCTGAGTCTATTTAAACCTCCCTTGTGGGGTTCTAGTCAGTGTTGCTGTAAGCCTGTTTATTAGTTCATGTCATTAGTTTAGTGTCCCTGTCTTCTGTGTCCTCCACTTCTGTCTCACACTGTGACAACTTGACAGAGTAACAACCTTCACCCTGTGTGTGTACCATACCTCCAAAACCTGATCAACCCCTACAACCCCACCCGTTCACTCAGATCAGCTAACACAGGGATGCTGACAGCCTTAGCCTTCTATTTCTTTGCATTTGATGTATTAATGTTGATACTACTTTTGCGTCTGCTAAATGCCTAAACGTACGTGTGTGTGTGTGTGTGTGTGTGTGTGTGTGTGTGTGTGTGTGTGTGTGTGTGTGTGTGTGTGTGTGTGTGTGTGTGTGTGTGTGTGTGTGTGTGTGTGTAGGTCAGTGGGTGCGTATCGCCTGTCTCATGTTGGGGACAGACGAGTATCACCCCTTCACCTTGACCTCTGCCCCCCACGAGGAGACCCTCAGCCTCCATATAAGGGCGGTAGGACCCTGGACCAGCCAGCTGAGGGCGCTGTACAGCGACGACTGTCTGATGGAGCTGGGGGCGTATCCTAAGGTCTTTATGATGTCATAATATCACTATTTATACTGTATCCTAAGGTCATTATGATGTCATAATATCACTATTTATACTGTAGTGATGACTGTCTGATGGAGCTGGGGGCGTATCCTAAGGTCTTTATGATGTCATAATAACACTGTTTATACTGTATCCTAAGGTCATTATGATGTCATAATATCACTATTTATACTGTAGTGATGAATGTCTGATGGAGCTGGGGGCGTATCCTAAGGTCTTTATGATGTCATAATAACACTGTTTATACTGTATCCTAAGGTCTTAATGATGTCATAATATCACTGTTTATACTGTAGTGATGACTGTCTGATGGAGCTGGGGGCGTATCCTAAGGTCTTTATGATGTCATAATGACACTGTTTATACTGTATCCTAAGGTCTTTATGACGTCATAATAACACTGTTTATACTGTATCCTAAGGTCTTTATGGACTAAGATTCTTATTATTATATTATAATAACACTATAAACCTATTAATTATTTATGATATTAGAACACTATAAACACACTAAAAAAATAAATAAAAAAAAATGGGTCAAAATGTCCACAAGGGGACATGACATGTAAAAAAGAATATATATTTATATGAACAAGGACAATGAAATTATGTTGACTGACTCAATAAAGTATAAAAAAAAAAAAAAAAAAAAGAACACTATAAACCCTAGGTCGCAGTTTACTATCGTCACAGCTTGTCCATGTCTGTCTGGACGGACGGGTGACGCCTGACACTGTGGTTCCCCTGACACATCACTGTGACAGGTACTCAGGGCAGGGATCTCCATATATGGGCATAAAAGAGATTCTGTTAGGGATCTCTATATATGGCCATACAAGAGATAGTATCCCAGAGACAGGGATCTCCATATATGGGCATAAAAGGGATTGTATGTATTGTATGTATGATGTCAGATGTCATAGACGTCATATGACTTACACATAATGAATAACTGAGTAAGCATGTTTGGGCTCTCACAGCATATCTCCATATACAGTACATGGATCTCCATATATGGGTACCAGAGGTCTCCATATAACATCACTGGCCAGATGGTATAACACATAACAGTACATGGATCTCCATATATGGGTACCAGAGGTCTCCATATAACATCACTGGCCAGATGGTATAACACATATACAGTACATGGATCTCCATATAAGGGTAACTGGTCTGATACACATCACTGGCCAGATGGTATAACACATAACAGTACAGTAAGTACAGTAAGTTACTGTGGCTGTTTGTGGAGGACCACCAGGACAGGATATACCATATATGACCGTATCTTACAGCTGTACCTGGACGGCCCCTTTGGGGAGGGGCATCAGGACAGGATATGACCATATATGTATCTTACAGCTGTACCGGGACGGCCCCTTTGGGGAGGGGCATCAGGACAGGATATGACCATATGTATCTTTCAGCTCTATCTGGACGGCCCCTTTGGGGAGGGGCACCAGGACAGGATATGACCATATATGTATCTTACAGCTCTATCTGGACGGCCCCTTCGGGGAGGGGCATCAGGACAGGATATGACCATATGTATCTTACAGCTCTATCTGGACGGCCCCTTTGGGGAGGGGCATCAGGACAGGATATGACCATATATGTATCTTACAGCTCTATCTGGACGGCCCCTTTGGGGAGGGGCACCAGGAGTGGATATGACCATATATGTATCTTACAGCTCTATCTGGACGGCCCCTTTGGGGAGGGGCATCAGGACAGGATATGACCATATATGTATCTTACAGCTCTATCTGGACGGCCCCTTTGGGGAGGGGCATCAGGAGTGGATGGACCTGGAGGTGTCGGTTCTGGTGGGCGGGGGCATCGGGGTCACGCCCTTCACCTCCATCCTAAAGGACCTGGTGTTCAAGTCCTCCATCAGGGCCAAGATACACTGCAAAAAGGTACTTTATTAACCCTTCTATACAAGATACACTGCAAAAAGGTACTTTATTAACCCTTCTATACAAGATACACTGCAAAAAGGTACTTTATTAACCCTTCTATACCAGATACACTGCAAAAAGGTACTTTATTAACCCTTCTATACCAGATACACTGCAAAAAGGTACTTTATTAACCCTTCTATACAAGATACACTGCAAAAAAGGTACTTTATTAACCTTCTATACAAGATACACTGCAAAAGGGTACTTTATTAACCCTTCTATACAAGATACACTGCAAAAAGGTACTTTATTAACCTTCTATACAAGATACACTGCAAAAAGGTACTGTATGAACCCTTCTATACAAGATACACTGCAAAAAGGTACTTTTATAGGAGATACACTGCAAAAAGGTACTTTATTAACCCTTCTATACAAGATACACTGCAAAAAGGTACTTTATTAAAGGTGTATTTATCATTAATTAACATGTATTTATCATTAATTAAAGGTGTATTTATCATTAATTAACACATTGACCGCCATTTTAACATACCTCCGTACTCCCACCTGCCATTCGTCTCCATAGACTTCCATGTAATTGGGTGTGCACGGATCATGCACACCCATGCCTAGATAATGCACCACGTGTGTCCACATTGCTCACAGCTTTCAAACAAAAAAATCCGAATGGAAATCCGTTCAGGCATTCATGAGATAACAGCCACTATGTTTAACAAAGATGGCTGCCAAAATGGCTGCCATGCTTGAAAGATGGGGTTGCTATGGGGGTTAAATATGCAATTTCGCGATTGCTATCATGCCTACTCCATTTTTGGGGGTCAAAAATTTTTTTTGAAAAAAGAATTTTTTTATTTTTTATTTTATTTTTTTAATTCTCGGGACTATCGGGCCTGGCGGGGAAAGACATTGGAATAATCTCGGGACTATCGGGCCTGGCAGGGAATGAGTTAACATGTATTTATCATTAATTAAAGGTGTATTTATCATTAATTAAAGGTGTATTTATCATTAATTAACATGTATTTATCATTAATTAGCATGTATTTATTAATTAAAGGTGTATGTATCATTAATTAAAGGTGTATTTATCATTAATTAACATGTATTTATCATTAATTAAAGGTGTATTTATTATGAATTAAAGGTGTATTTATCATTAATTAAAGGTGTATTTATCATTAATTAAAGGTGTATTTATCATTAATTAAAGGTGTATTTCATCTGGGTGACGAGGACCCAGAAGCAGTTTGAGTGTGTTGTTAATACTAATTAACATGTATTTATCATTAATTAAAGGTGTATTTATCATTAATTAAAGGTGTGTTTCATGTATTTATCATTAATTAAAGGTTTATTTATCATTAATTAACATGTATTTATCATTAATTAAAGGTGTATTTCATGTATTTATCATTAATTAAAGGTGTATTTCATCTGGGTAACGAGGACTCAGAAGCAGTTTGAGTGGGTTATTAATATTAATTAACATGTATTTATCATTAATTAAAGGTGTATTTATCATTAATTAAAGGTGTATTTCATCTGGGTAACGAGGACTCAGAAGCAGTTTGAGTGGGTCAGTGACATCATCAGGGAGGTGGAGGAGCTTGACACCATGGAGCTGGTGTCAGTTCACATCTACATCACCCAACTGCACGAGAAGTTTGATCTGAGGACCACCATGTTGGTAAGACCCTCAATACCATACCCCTA
>NC_137820.1:900000-957500 GCF_963921795.1 Nannobrachium achirus | reverse complement strand
GCTGTGCCACGGTTTTGTATGTTTTTCTTTACTATGCAATGAAAAAAAATGATTTTTTTTTTATAATTTTTTTCCCCAGCTAAACGAGGGAGCGAACACACAAACAGAGAAAAGCATCTCTCTGATCTCAGGTCATTTTGACATCTTTAAAAAAAAACGTCATTGGCACAGGGGGCTATTGGAAAAAAAACGTCAAAACCGTCATGTGGCACAGAATGAGTTCATTTAACATCATGTAATATCATTTAATATCATTTTATTCACCACTACCAGAACTTCTAATCATTTTAATATCATTTAATATCATTTTATTCACCACTACCAGAACTTTTAATATCATTTTATTCACCACTACGAGAACTTTTAATATCATTTAATATCATTAAATGATAAAAGGATGTGTAATTGATGTCAAACTTTGTTACTCTATTTCATATGAATAAAACATGAATTGAATCATTAAATCTTAGTGTAGGTACTAGCTAGTACAGCCATGAATCAGCCCACAACCGCTCTACCAATCGGGCTCAGCTCTATTGGCACGACGGTTTGTGCGTTGGTCTGGCGAGTGGGAGTCCCGGGTTCAATCCCTGCTTCCGCGCATCACTACATTAGCATGCAAAACACGTTTCAATTTAAATGTTTTATTTTCTTTTGTAAAGTGAAGAATGATTAATGGATGTTTCTTTGTTCTTTACACTAAATTATTACGATTGTAATCATCAGTTTGGAAACAGTTATTTTGATTATTGTTTGGTTATTGCATAGCGCTGTATGTTTTATGTCTTGAAATGATTGTGAAATAAATCAAAGTTAGAGGTTTTTCATGGTTATGTTTTGTGTACAACGCAGCCTACAGTTGAAATCATACGAGTTTCCTCACACATTTTAGCAGCAATGAAGAAATAATGATATGATTGTAAGAAAATAAAGTCTATTATGTAATAAACATGTTGGATGTGTGACTCAATGTTAAAGAAACATATCTCTGCTGTCTGGCTGAAACCTCCTAAATGAGCTCATGTGGAGTTAGAAGGTTTTGACCGAAGGGCTTTTTACTACTTTTCATTGGTTCAATATTATTTTAACCAACACTCAGATGTAAAGGGTGTTCAATAGCTCTGATTTATGACAACAAATCAAAAACCTCAAAAATGGAGTTAAGAGGTTTTGGCCAGATATATTTAATAGTTTTAATATGTGGGTGAAAGTGGTTTAACTGAATGTTGATCCTAATATTTTATATTTATTTACTGGGGACCCCTGGAATCACCCTCAAGGGGGGGGGGGGGGACCCCTGGAATCCCGGGGGACCCCTTACCCCACTTTGAGAACCAGCAGTGTTGAGACATGCACTAAACATGCCCAACACGTGCACAACACCCATTCAGGCTTCAATGCAGCATAATTCCATGTTTTCCACTCTTATCAGTGTTTTCTGTCAGTCTGAGGGTTAGTAAGCTTGTAGATCTGCTATTTTTTGAAAAGTCGTGAAAATGTGTGCAAATCTTTGAATATATGCCATTTTTTAAGTGAACATTATTTTGTAACTAAAATGTTGCTTCTGGGGAGTCCGAGCTCGCAGGCTCGCAGTGTGTGGGGGCGTGTCCACACATCAAGCATAGCGATTGGCTGGAAGGAAGGGGCGGGGCCTGTAGATGGGAATAAGAATGAGGTCATCAGATCAGAGTGTTGTAATTAATAATTATTACACTACAGCCAACACTACGGCCCTTTGACTTTCTCTTCTGTTTACTTTCAGATTGTAATCTTTGTGAAGATAGTGAGCTGCACATGTAGTACAGCCTCTGTTCCTTATTTCAGTCTAAAGTGGCGTTTCCATAAAGCTTCTTAATGCGCACTAAGGGTTATTCGCTTAATTTCGATCGATACATGGACGATATTGGTTCATTCATGGCGATACGATTCCATTTAATGATTTAAAATCGATATAGTAACTATTTAGCAAAGAAATTCAATCTGTGTGAAAGGTGTGGATAGTGCAGGTTTTTAAGGGAAACATGTATTATTATGGATATAAATAAGTAAACACAGTGATTATCTGCCAAATACATGGACATTGTATATTGACAAACCTGCACCTTGACATGAACCCAGCGATTACACACATTTATCGATAGACCAGTGTAGCTATATGGAAAGGAAAAGTAATTAAACCCCTCCTTTTCATTTTTTCTTCTTAAAAATGCTAAATACAATGCACAAGTAGGTATCGATACAATCGATTCTTTGCACTACCGATTCGATCATACGATACAAAATAAAACGATACAATTGGATTTTAGCCCCGGCACCCTGGGGTGACGGGACACCGCGACGGCAGTCCAGGGGTGCCGCAAGATGATTTGATAATATTTGGAATTCATTTGGACACTTGAAAAAACATTTAGTATCATTTTAAATCATTTCGCAACATAATCACTAAAATATCGTCACTGTCAGGCAGAAACCTCGTATCTCCAAGTTTCAAATGTGTACGTCTTTTGGTAAAGCAAAGCCCTGCTTCATCATACAAGACTGTCGCACAAAAGTAGTGAAAACAGCCGATCAATTGTGCTTGTAGATCAGCTATTTTCACTAGTTTAGTACATTTTATAGATGATAAATACAAAACAAACGGTTTTGGACATACAAGGTTTCCACCCGACAACGAAGATATGCTATAAATATAAGGTGCTGAGAGTGAAAATTATAATGTAGGGGAGCCTCTGATTATTTATGGGGTGTCCTGAACCCCTGCTATACAGTCACTACCCTCAGTCACTGTGAAGGATTCATTACAGTGTTTACAGTCACTATAACCTCACTCACTGTGAAGGATTCATTACAGTTTACAGTCACTATAACCTCAGTCACTGTGAAGGATTCATTACAGTGTTTACAGTCACTATAACCTCAGTCACTGTGAAGGATTCATTACAGTGTTTACAGTCACTATAACCTCAGTCACTGTGAAGGATTCATTACAGTGTTTACAGTCACTATAACCTCAGTCACTGTGAAGGATTCATTACAGTTTACAGTCACTATAACCTCACTCACTGTGAAGGATTCATTACAGTGTTTACAGTCACTATAACCTCAGTCACTGTGAAGGATTCATTACAGTGTTTACAGTCACTATAACCTCACTCACTGTGAAGGATTCATTACAGTGTTTACAGTCACTATAACCTCACTCACTGTGAAGGATTCATTACAGTGTTTACAGTCACTATAACCTCACTCACTGTGAAGGATTCATTACAGTGTTTACAGTCACTATAACCTCAGTCACTGTGAAGGATTCATTACAGTGTTTACAGTCACTATAACCTCACTCACTGTGAAGGATTCATTACAGTGTTTACAGTCACTATAACCTCAGTCACTGTGAAGGATTCATTACAGTTTACAGTCACTATAACCTCAGTCACTGTGAAGGATTCATTACAGTGTTTACAGTCACTATAACCTCAGTCACTGTGAAGGATTCATTACAGTGTTTACAGTCACTATAACCTCACTCACTGTGAAGGATTCATTACAGTGTTTACAGTCACTATAACCTTACTCACTGTGAAGGATTCATTACAGTGTTTACAGTCACTATAACCTCACTCACCGTGAAGGATTCATTACAGTGTTTAGTGTCACTATAACCTCAGTCACTGTGAAGGATTCATTACAGTTTACAGTCACTATAACCTCACTCACTGTGAAGGATTCATTACAGTGTTTACAGTCACTATAACCTCAGTCACTGTGAAGGATTCATTACAGTTTACAGTCACTATAACCTCAGTCACTGTGAAGGATTCATTACAGTTTACAGTCACTATAACCTCAGTCACTGTGAAGGATTCATTACAGTTTACAGTCACTATAACCTCAGTCACTGTGAAGGATTCATTACAGTTTACAGTCACTATAACCTCACTCACTGTGAAGGATTCATTACAGTGTTTAGTGTCACTATAACCTCAGTCACTGTGAAGGATTCATTACAGTTTACAGTCACTATAACCTCACTCACTGTGAAGGATTCATTACAGTGTTTACAGTCACTATAACCTCAGTCACTGTGAAGGATTCATTACAGTTTACAGTCACTATAACCTCAGTCACTGTGAAGGATTCATTACAGTGTTTACAGTCACTATAACCTCAGTCACTGTGAAGGATTCATTACAGTTTACAGTCACTATAACCTCAGTCACTGTGAAGGATTCATTACAGTGTTTACAGTCACTATAACCTCAGTCACTGTGAAGGATTCATTACAGTTTACAGTCACTATAACCTCAGTCACTGTGAAGGATTCATTACAGTGTTTACAGTCACTATAACCTCAGTCACTGTGAAGGATTCATTACAGTGTTTACAGTCACTATAACCTCAGTCACTGTGAAGGATTCATTACAGTTTACAGTCACTATAACCTCACTCACTGTGAAGGATTCATTACAGTGTTTACAGTCACTATAACCTCAGTCACTGTGAAGGATTCATTACAGTGTTTACAGTCACTATAACCTCAGTCACTGTGAAGGATTCATTACAGTGTTTACAGTCACTATAACCTCAGTCACTGTGAAGGATTCATTACAGTGTTTACAGTCACTATAACCTCAGTCACTGTGAAGGATTCATTACAGTGTTTACAGTCACTATAACCTCACTCACTGTGAAGGATTCATTACAGTTTACAGTCACTATAACCTCAATCACTGTGAAGGATTCATTACAGTGTTTACAGTCACTATAACCTCACTCACTGTGAAGGATTCATTACAGTGTTTACAGTCACTATAACCTCACTCACTGTGAAGGATTCATTACAGTGTTTACAGTCACTATAACCTCAGTCACTGTGAAGGATTCATTACAGTGTTTACAGTCACTATAACCTCAGTCACTGTGAAGGATTCATTACAGTGTTTACAGTCACTATAACCTCAGTCACTGTGAAGGATTCATTACAGTGTTTACAGTCACTATAACCTCAGTCACTGTGAAGGATTCATTACAGTGTTTACAGTCACTATAACCTCAGTCACTGTGAAGGATTCATTACAGTGTTTACAGTCACTATAACCTCAGTCACTGTGAAGGATTCATTACAGTTTACAGTCACTATAACCTCAGTCACTGTGAAGGATTCATTACAGTGTTTACAGTCACTATAACCTCAGTCACTGTGAAGGATTCATTACAGTGTTTACAGTCACTATAACCTCACTCACTGTGAAGGATTCATTACAGTGTTTACAGTCACTATAACCTCAGTCACTGTGAAGGATTCATTACAGTTTACAGTCACTATAACCTCAGTCACTGTGAAGGATTCATTACAGTGTTTACAGTCACTATAACCTCAGTCACTGTGAAGGATTCATTACAGTGTTTACAGTCACTATAACCTCACTCACTGTGAAGGATTCATTACAGTGTTTACAGTCACTATAACCTCACTCACTGTGAAGGATTCATTACAGTGTTTAGTGTCACTATAACCTCAGTCACTGTGAAGGATTCATTACAGTGTTTACAGTCACTATAACCTCAGTCACTGTGAAGGATTCATTACAGTTTACAGTCACTATAACCTCACTCACTGTGAAGGATTCATTACAGTGTTTACAGTCACTATAACCTCACTCACTGTGAAGGATTCATTACAGTGTTTACAGTCACTATAACCTCAGTCACTGTGAAGGATTCATTACAGTGTTTACAGTCACTATAACCTCACTCACTGTGAAGGATTCATTACAGTGTTTACAGTCACTATAACCTCAGTCACTGTGAAGGATTCATTACAGTGTTTACAGTCACTATAACCTCACTCACTGTGAAGGATTCATTACAGTGTTTACAGTCACTATAACCTCAGTCACTGTGAAGGATTCATTACAGTGTTTACAGTCACTATAACCTCAGTCACTGTGAAGGATTCATTACAGTGTTTACAGTCACTATAACCTCACTCACCGTGAAGGATTCATTACAGTGTTTACAGTCACTATAACCTCACTCACCGTGAAGGATTCATTACAGTGTTTACAGTCACTATAACCTCAGTCACTGTGAAGGATTCATTACAGTGTTTACAGTCACTATAACCTCAGTCACTGTGAAGGATTCATTACAGTGTTTACAGTCACTATAACCTCAGTCACTGTGAAGGATTCATTACAGTGTTTACAGTCACTATAACCTCACTCACCGTGAAGGATTCATTACAGTGTTTACAGTCACTATAACCTCACTCACCGTGAAGGATTCATTACAGTGTTTACAGTCACTATAACCTCACTCACTGTGAAGGATTCATTACAGTGTTTACAGTCACTATAACCTCACTCACTGTGAAGGATTCATTACAGTGTTTACAGTCACTATAACCTCAGTCACTGTGAAGGATTCATTACAGTGTTTACAGTCACTATAACCTCACTCACTGTGAAGGATTCATTACAGTGTTTACAGTCACTATAACCTCACTCACTGTGAAGGATTCATTACAGTGTTTACAGTCACTATAACCTCAGTCACTGTGAAGGATTCATTACAGTGTTTACAGTCACTATAACCTCAGTCACTGTGAAGGATTCATTACAGTGTTTACAGTCACTATAACCTCAGTCACTGTGAAGGATTCATTACAGTGTTTACAGTCACTATAACCTCACTCACTGTGAAGGATTCATTACAGTGTTTACAGTCACTATAACCTCAGTCACTGTGAAGGATTCATTACAGTTTACAGTCACTATAACCTCACTCACTGTGAAGGATTCATTACAGTGTTTACAGTCACTATAACCTCACTCACTGTGAAGGATTCATTACAGTGTTTACAGTCACTATAACCTCAGTCACTGTGAAGGATTCATTACAGTGTTTACAGTCACTATAACCTCACTCACTGTGAAGGATTCATTACAGTGTTTACAGTCACTATAACCTCAGTCACTGTGAAGGATTCATTACAGTGTTTACAGTCACTATAACCTCACTCACTGTGAAGGATTCATTACAGTGTTTACAGTCACTATAACCTCAGTCACTGTGAAGGATTCATTACAGTGTTTACAGTCACTATAACCTCAGTCACTGTGAAGGATTCATTACAGTGTTTACAGTCACTATAACCTCAGTCACTGTGAAGGATTCATTACAGTGTTTACAGTCACTATAACCTCACTCACTGTGAAGGATTCATTACAGTGTTTACAGTCACTATAACCTCAGTCACTGTGAAGGATTCATTACAGTGTTTACAGTCACTATAACCTCAGTCACTGTGAAGGATTCATTACAGTGTTTACAGTCACTATAACCTCAGTCACTGTGAAGGATTCATTACAGTGTTTACAGTCACTATAACCTCACTCACTGTGAAGGATTCATTACAGTGTTTACAGTCACTATAACCTCAGTCACTGTGAAGGATTCATTACAGTGTTTACAGTCACTATAACCTCACTCACTGTGAAGGATTCATTACAGTGTTTACAGTCACTATAACCTCAGTCACTGTGAAGGATTCATTACAGTGTTTACAGTCACTATAACCTCAGTCACTGTGAAGGATTCATTACAGTGTTTACAGTCACTATAACCTCACTCACTGTGAAGGATTCATTACAGTGTTTACAGTCACTATAACCTCACTCACTGTGAAGGATTCATTACAGTGTTTACAGTCACTATAACCTCACTCACTGTGAAGGATTCATTACAGTGTTTACAGTCACTATAACCTCAGTCACTGTGAAGGATTCATTACAGTGTTTACAGTCACTATAACCTCAGTCACTGTGAAGGATTCATTACAGTGTTTACAGTCACTATAACCTCAGTCACTGTGAAGGATTCATTACAGTGTTTACAGTCACTATAACCTCAGTCACTGTGAAGGATTCATTACAGTGTTTACAGTCACTATAACCTCAGTCACTGTGAAGGATTCATTACAGTGTTTACAGTCACTATAACCTCACTCACTGTGAAGGATTCATTACAGTGTTTACAGTCACTATAGCCTCAGTCACTGTGAAGGATTCATTACAGTGTTTACAGTCACTATAACCTCACTCACTGTGAAGGATTCATTACAGTGTTTACAGTCACTATAACCTCAGTCACTGTGAAGGATTCATTACAGTGTTTACAGTCACTATAACCTCAGTCACTGTGAAGGATTCATTACAGTGTTTACAGTCACTATAACCTCACTCACCGTGAAGGATTCATTACAGTGTTTACAGTCACTATAACCTCACTCACCGTGAAGGATTCATTACAGTGTTTACAGTCACTATAACCTCAGTCACTGTGAAGGATTCATTACAGTGTTTACAGTCACTATAACCTCAGTCACTGTGAAGGATTCATTACAGTGTTTACAGTCACTATAACCTCACTCACTGTGAAGGATTCATTACAGTGTTTACAGTCACTATAACCTCACTCACCGTGAAGGATTCATTACAGTGTTTACAGTCACTATAACCTCACTCACCGTGAAGGATTCATTACAGTGTTTACAGTCACTATAACCTCACTCACCGTGAAGGATTCATTACAGTGTTTACAGTCACTATAACCTCAGTCACTGTGAAGGATTCATTACAGTGTTTACAGTCACTATAACCTCAGTCACTGTGAAGGATTCATTACAGTGTTTACAGTCTCTATAACCTCATTCATTACAGTGTTTACAGTCACTATAACCTCATTCATTACAGTGTTTACAGTCACTATAACCTCAATCACCGTGAAGGATTCATTACAGTGTTTACAGTCACTATAACCTCAGTCACTGTGAAGGATTCATTACAGTGTTTACAGTCACTATAACCTCACTCACTGTGAAGGATTCATTACAGTGTTTACAGTCACTATAACCTCACTCACTGTGAAGGATTCATTACAGTGTTTACAGTCACTATAACCTCACTCACCGTATAAAACATTGTTTCACTGCACAGCTCATGATTCATTTAAATGAAATGAGGTCAAAGGTAACATCAAGGCAAGAAACACAAAGCAAGTACAAAAAAAGATAAATAAAACAAAGTGTCGAAAGCTAAGAAGAATAATACATAAAGTGACCACGAAACATTCAACGCTCATAAGTGAAACGTCACACACACAAAAAAGCTATACTCAAAGCATAACTTAACAAACAGTGCCAAACAAAAGAGTGCACATAACAGTCACTGCTAGTCAATCCAGTCATGCAACACAAGTATCGCACTGCCATATCAACACCGCAATAATACACAGTACAACCAACACAACCCTAATGTTATCAGCGTATATTATTGACTCATATTATGAAGTAATTCAGACAGGCAGATGACATTAGACATAGATGTAGATTAATAAATGCTTTGATTGCAAAAGATCCAGTTTGAGAAATTATAGCTTGTTGGGTAAAACTCTGAATGGCCTCTCGGCACGCACATACGCAGATTTCTTCACCAAGGTGTCCAGTAACATATCTAACAGAGATTGAAATTCAACATCCCTGGGAGAATCTTTGACAGCAAGGGTCATTCTGGGTCTCATTCACTTAGCTCTCCATTATTATATAGTACACTGTACTATAAGGGAAAAAATGACTCCCAAAAAATCTGCTTTAAGTAGCATGTGAGGTGTTTTTAATTATTCCCCTCACATCCTACTATATCCAGGTGGTCCCCAGCTAAATGATGGAGAGTACAGGTTTATTCCCCTCACATCCTACTATATCCAGGTGGTCCCCAGCTAAATGACGGAGAGTACAGGTTTATTCCCCTCACATCCTACTATATCCAGGTGGTCCCCAGCTAAATGATGGAGAGTTAAGTACAGGTTTATTCCCCTCACATCCTACTATATCCAGGTGGTCCCCAGCTAAATGATGGAGAGTTAAAGGACCTACACCATGAAATTTCACTTTTTCTATTTTAAAACCTTTTTTTGGGGTCCCACTGGCACCTTCTATCCTCACAAAGTCCTATTTCTGACCATTGTGTCTTTCTCTGTTTTTGGGAAGGCAGAGTTGAAAAGCTTTCCACGGGTTCTCAGAACAGTGCTGTTCTGAGAGTTGACGCATGTGACGTCACACGCGTCCCCCCCCCCCCCACCCTTCAGGTAAAAACCAGAGCTACTGTTGTAAACCCAGCCCCTCATTTGTTTCTAATTTGCTTAGCCTCCACCTCCATCTGCTGCTGGCTTACTGTTCTGGGGCTGCTCACTCAGTGCTCTCACTCTGCCTCCCTGTATAGTAATTTCCTTCTTTTATTCTATCAACATTTTTGCTATCAACTTGTCCAAGGAGAAGTCTTAACATTCCTGGATTGCACTATATATGTGACGTTATAGACTGCGAGGACCCAAGCTTCGTCCCTTCTATCAAGGAAACAAAATACTATTTTTAATGGCGATGGTCCTGTCTGTGGCTGTGAAGAAAAGCCCAGATCAATCTTGGCTTTGCCTTTGCCACAAACCACAAACCAGCCCCGGCCCGCGCCGTTCCCCCGTTGCCCAGGTCTCTCTCCCCGGGCAGGGAGCAGACGGTGTCCCCGCCGCCCATGGAGCTTCCCTCCTCCCCGGCCGCTCCGAGACCCAGCGCCGCTAAGCGGCCGCCGCTGGCCTCCTCCTCCTCCTGCTGCTCCCCGGCCCGCAGGGGGTCCATGCCGGTCGGACCCCCTTCCCTCCTCCTCCGTGTCCGTGATAGACCGCCTCTCCTATCGCTGTCCCACCCCCGGTTTTCCCCTCCCTGTCGCCGGCTTGAGAGAGCTTCACAGCCCGCCTCTTCTGTCACTGTTCGCGGCTAGAGTGAGTAAAACACCCCGGTCCTTATCCCCGGCTATATAACAGCCTATAAACCAGGCTATATTCTTTTCTTCACTGCATACTACGTATCGGTAGAACAATGTTTTTTGGCGATAATGAACCATCTGCGCTGCAGATGAAAACGCTCGCGGGGCGCCCCTCGATCCCCGGAGCTCGCGTGGCGAGCGAGCCGGGCTGGCGTGGCGAGCGAGCGGCCCGCGAGCGCAGCCCGAGACGGTGCACCTACGACGGGCACCTACGCTCGGTCTGGTCGCTCGACCGGCTCCTCTTCCTCCTGGTTGGAGCGTTTTCATCTGCACCGCAGATGGTACATTATCGCCATAATAAATAAATAAATGGGCTGTTAAATTTCATACATTTTTATACATTATACATAAATACAATGCGGGTGGGGTTGATTGTCTAATGTAGATTAACGTTCTCTAATGTCTGGTCTAGCAACGGTCGCCCTGTGTCATTTGACAGTAGGCTTATATCATACAACATAGGCCTACAGTAGGCTATAATCAGAGCTACAACATTATCCTATTTTTAATTGGCCCAATATATTTGTTGTCAACGTTGGAGAGGAGAGGAAAAAACCCCACTAGATGCGCCACTGAGCAAACAAAGGCCGTTTTGGTATTGCAGCTTGAGAGCCTAATAATAGCACAGCTAGTAGAAACAAAAGGAATGGTCAGAGTGTGTGTTTGAGGGTTAAGACCTGTCTAAGACTCAATTTTGAGCATATATTTATACAAAAAATATAGTTTTAAAAGCATGGTGTAGGCCCTTTAAGTACAGGTTTATTCCCCTCACATCCTACTATATCCAGGTGGTCCCCAGCTAAATAATGGAGAGTTAAGTACAGGTTTATTCCCCTCACATCCTACTATATCCAGGTGGTCCCCAGCTAAATGATGGAGAGTTAAGTACAGGTCCATTTGGTTTCATTTTAAACTCTTAAGAGTTGAATTAATTTACCATTTGTTTCACTGAAATGAAATGAGGTCAAAGTTAACATCCATTCACAGCTCTGAGGCAAGATTCAAGAACCACAAAGCAGTCTTTAAATGGTTTGCACATCAGTTGCACGATAACAATGCAAATATGAGACGTCCTAATCGTTATTAATGAATGTTATCAAATATACAGTACATTATTGACTCAGATTATGAAGTAATTCAGACAGATAGATGACATTAGACATAGATGTAGATTAATAAATTATTTGATTGCATAAGATCCAGTTTGATAAATTACAGCGTGTAAATACTCTGAACGGCTTCTTGGCACGCAGGCACACATGCACTGTGTGGAGTCCTTCTTTAATTAACCACTTATACTTATATACTTATAGCCTATACTTATACTTATATACTTATATACTTATATACTTATATACTTATACGTATATACTTATATACTTATATACTTATTCTTATATACTTATATACTTGTATACTTATATACTTATACTTATATACTTATACGTATATACTTATACTATATACTTATACTCAGTAAAACAGAGCTGAGTTAAAGTGTACTTGGTGTGATCTTTTTCAGCCTACAGCACAAAGTCCATCCATCCATCTTCAACCGCTTATCCGGAATCGGGTCGCGGGTGTAACAGTTCCAACTTATCCCGAGCAACTTCCTCCACTCCCTCAGGGAGCATACCGAGGCGTTCCCAGGCCAGTTTGGAGATGTAATCCCTCCATCTGGTCTTAGGTCTACCAGGGGGTCTCCTCCCAGTGGAGATATAATCCATCTGGTCTTTGGTCTACCACGGGGTCTCCTCCCAGTGGGACGTGCATCGAGGACCTTCCTAGGAAGACGCTCGGGAGGCATCCGTACTAGATGCCCGAACCACCTAAGCTGACTCCTTTCCAAGTGTAGGAGCAGCGGTTCTACTCCAAGTCTCTCTCAGGTGACTGAACTTCTCACCCTATCTCTAAGGGAGATACCAGCCACCCGAAACTCAGCTCTGCCGCTTGTACCCGAGACCTTATACTTTGGGTCATGACCCACACTTCATGACCATAGGTGAGAGTAAGATTGGGAGCGTTTTGCTGTTTCTACGTGTCATCTTTTCGACACCCAAACCTAACCTCCGTGGGGTGAGTCGTTCAAAAGAGCGAGATTTCCCCACAAAGATTACTCGGTAGACATTTGCCTTCCGGCTCAACTCTTTTTTTCTTCACAACAGAGTGATTTAGTGACTGCAAAACAGTCCTAGACTCTTTCGATCTGTCGGAAAAAAAAGATCGACAGATCGAAAATAACTTTTATACTTGGCTTTTGACCACTTGAACCCCACCATCTCTATTCTGGGGGAAGCATTGACCAAAAACAGGCAATCTACAAGCTTACAACTCTTCACAACGTGAAGCGTGGTGTGAGCTTGTAGATCTGCTAATATGGTCCATGTATCGTATCGTCAACCATGTGTCGTGATGCGTATCTTATCGCTACTAAATGTATCGTTGCACCTCCAATTCTGAGAGAGCCTGGACTTGCATGGAGCCTCCCAGAGTTCCGGTCAGCAACTCAAACAGGGACATTCCTGGTAAATCCTTCTTATCTCCTCCATCAGTCACTGCTGTAAGGAAGCGGTCAGCGCGACCTCTCACGCCTCTCTGTTGACCTTGGCAAACATAATCCTGAATGATAACGTCAGGCTTTATCATATCCAGAGTTTAACCAACACCCATCTATCTATCATAACCAGAGTGAAACCAACACCCATCTGTTGCCACAGTCTCACAAACAGCAGATCAAGACATCACCTCTTTCTGAGATGAGGAGTGTTGGGAAATTGGGAAGGAAACATGCCTGTATTTCCCAATGTATGAATGAATGAATGGACATTATTGCAAAGCGCTTGGAGTTTGCAACTTGCTTAGAAAAGCGCTATAAGAATGCAATCCATTTTTTTTTGACTGTTGATTAAATCAATACACAAATAGAGGTTTTGCTACAAAATAGAAAGATGCAATTGGAAATTGCAAGTGTGTCTAAAATGATCTTCTCTCCTTCCCTCTGCAGAGCTGTGTCATCATGTCTTTAACCGTAAGGAAAGGGTTAAGTTGTGATAACACTGTGTCATCATGTCTTTAACCGTAAGGAAAGGGTTAAGTTGTGATAACACTGTTGACATATCAAACATTATCAAACATAATGACTAATTGTCTGGACTTCTCATAATCAAATGGTTCTGCTGCCAACAACCTTACTGTACATACTGTACTTACTGTACATACTGTATGTTACAACACATTCATAGTTTTAATCGCTAAACGGTTGCACCACAGGCACTGCACGCACCTTTATATTGTTGCAGTGCAAGAAAGACTCAGAACATCATGAAAGATAGCAGCCATCCCGCCCATTTCCTGTTCTCACTCCTCCCATCCAAAACACGTTACCAGAGCATCAAAACACGTTACCAGAGCATCAAAACACGTTACCAGAGCATCAAAACACGTTACCAGAGCATCAAATCTCACACCACACCAAATAGTTTTTTTGCCCAGGCAGTCAGGTTGCTCAACGAAGGGATGAAAGTGAAACGTAGGTAAACATGGGCACTGTACGCATTTTTAAACTGTACACTGTTACACTGTATGGTATTGTTGTTGTTGGGACTTGTCTTGTGTGGCCTGCATGGTATGTGGGTCCACACTCCTGTCGGTCACTGTGACCATGTCTTTGTGTAATAAGGCTGAGATGCTCCTGGCACAAGCATTTCATTGTATCTGTACCCGTATGGATATGTGTGACAATAAACCTGAACTTGAACCTGTATTGTATTGTATTGTATTGTATTGTATTGTACTGTACTGTACTGTACTGTACTGTACTGTATTGTATTGTATTGTACTGTACTGTATTGGTGTAAAGTAACTATAAGTACATTTACTTAAGTAATGTAACATTTTTAGTTAGGCTGCACACACACCAAAGTACGTCTAAGAGTGAATTCCCCATTCATCCCTCCAATGCATTTCAATGAGAATGGAGCGTTTTTTTTCCTCTACATCTCGGATCCAAATAGTGTACTTTTACTCCACTACATTTATTTCAAAGGTTTTTCTATGTTTTTACTGGGGTTTGGTGTTGAATTCATTATTATTGCAGCAGTGTAACCGCAGTACCAGTATATCACCAATAGGTGGCAGAGTATCATCACCAGGGGACAGAGTGCTGGTGTCAGGTGGAAGTTTTGATTGATTGATTGAAGAATTTATTAGAAGTTTGCAATAGAAAAAAGTACAGTTTCATGACAGTACAAATCACTGGTACAAGGTCAACTAAAAGGAGATCCTAGAAAGCCGAGGCTTATTTCCACAGGAACCACACTTTAAGTATCTCATATAACATTGAAAGACAGACGGATAGAACATAGTACTTTATCTAGGATAATATCAGTTTCAAAAGCATAACATCAAATACAAAAGGCAGAATACAAAGAAAAGGGGGGGGGGGGAGCATGGGGGCTTAGTCTATTTACAAGTCACGGGTAGCTGCTGTCTGAAGGTGACTTTTCATACCAATTTTGAAGGAGGCTAGGGATTTGCTCTCCTTTAGGGCTTGTGGAAGGGCGTTCCACATGTTGATGGTATAGCAGGAGAACGAGTTAGCGCCTTGTTTAGTGTTAAATCTACGCTGATGATGATTAGTGGAGCTGCCTCTGGTGTTATGATCGTGAACATCCTTGACCTTTAAGAAGTAGTTTGTCAGGTACATGGGAATCTTGGAGGTGTAGTGTATCTTGTACACCAGGCCCATTGCAAGATGCTGTACTCTGTCAGCTACTTTGAGCCATCCCACGCTTTCGTGGTGATGCTCGGTAAGGTGGGTCAGAGGAGGGAGACCAAGCACAACCCTAATTAGTTTGTTTTGGGCTGTTTGGAGCTTTAGCTTTAAGGCAGCTGGGGCGTCGCGATACCAGACAAGGACTCCGTAATCAATGAGGGGCCCAATAAGAGCACCTCCTAGTGTCTTTCGGGATTTAATATTGATCAGTGGGGCAACTCTTTGCAAGAAGCGAATTCGTTGATTGACTTTATTGATTACCTTGGTGGTCATTTTTTCACTGGATAGGTTAGCCTCCAGGATGCAACCCAGGTAGCAGATGTGGGTTTTTCTTTCTATCACAGTGTCACCTACTTTAATTGTGAAGTTCTCAACTAGGCTAAGTTTCTGACTAGATCCAAAGAGGATACATTCAGTTTTGCCTATAGGTGAATTGAGAGTCTGTTGTCATTGAGCCAGGTGCAGATCTTGTTAAGTTCACAGTTAAGGGCCTTTTCAACCTGCAAAATGTCTCTGCCTGAGACTGGGAGAGCCGAGTCATCCGCGAACAGAAACAGATTGCAGTCACAAGCAGATGACATGTCGTTTACGTATATTAAGAACAACAGTGGTCCTAGTATACTCCCTTGAGGTACTCCACAGTTTACTGGGAGGGGGGGGGACAGGGTTCCGTTGACTTCCACCATCTGTTCCCTCCCCACCAAGTAAGAGTGCATCCATCTCACTGCTGTGCTATCAAGACCAATAGCTTTGAGTTTTTCAATCAGAATAGAATGATCGACGGTGTCAAATGCCTTCTGGAGGTCCAGCGTGACCATGCCGCAATATTTGCCATCGTGAATTTCACGTTTGATGTAATCATTCAAATAGATGAGGCATGTATCTGTGGAATGGGACTCTCTGAAGCCAGACTGGAACTCGTAGATCAGTTTATTCTCTTCAAGATATTTAGCCACCTGTTCATAGACAATTTTTTCCATTACCTTAGAGATGGAACTAAGGATTGAGATTGGCCTGTAGTTGCCAGGGTCAAGTTTACTGCCTTTTTTGTGCAGGGGGGTTACCTTGGCTAATTTGAAGTCCTGGGGGACATAACCCTGCTTGATAGACACACACACACACACACACAGGTGTGTGTGTGTGTGTGTGTGTGTGTGTGTGTGTGTGTGTGTGTGTGTGTGTGTGTGTGTGTGTGTGTGTGTGTGTGTGTGTGTGTGTGTGTGATACTGAGAACAGACAGTATTATCTGTTTTACAGGTGACATGATGTTATACTGGGAATGAATGCACATACTGTACTGTAGACATGATGTTATACTGGGAATGAATGCACATACTGTACTGTAGAGATGATGTTATACTGAATGAATGCACATACTGTACTGTAGAGATGATGTTATACTGAATGAATGCACATACTGTACTGTAGACATGATGTTATACTGAATGAATGCACATACTGTACTGTAGACATGATGTTATACTGAATGAATACACATACTGTACTGTAGACATGATGTTATACTGGGATGCACACACTGTACTGTAGACATGATGTTATACTGAATGAATGCACATACTGTACTGTAGACATGATGTTATACTGGGAATGAATGCACATACTGTACTGTAGAGATGATGTTATACTGGGAATGAATGCACATACTGTACTGTAGACATGATGTTATACTGAATGAATGCACATACTGTACTGTAGAGATGATGTTATACTGAATGAATGCACATACTGTACTGTAGAGATGATGTTATACTGAATGAATGCACATACTGTACTGTAGACATGATGTTATACTGAATGAATGCACATACTGTACTGTAGACATGATGTTATACTGAATGAATGCACATACTGTACTGTAGAGATGATGTTATACTGAATGAATGCACATACTGTACTGTAGACATGATGTTATACTGAATGAATGCACATACTGTACTGTAGAGATGATGTTATACTGAATGAATGCACATACTGTACTGTAGACATGATGTTATACTGGGAATGAATGCACATACTGTACTGTAGACATGATGTTATACTGGGAATGAATGCACATACTGTACTGTAGAGATGATGTTATACTGGGAATGAATGCACATACTGTACTGTAGACATGATGTTATACAGGGAATGAATGCACATACTGTACTGTAGACATGATGTTATACTGGGATGCACATACTGTACTGTAGACATGATGTTATACTGAATGAATACACATACTGTACTATAGACATGATGTTATACTGGGAATACACATACTGTACTGTAGACATGATGTTATACTGAATGAATACACATACTGTACTGTAGACATGATGTTATACTGAATGAATGGACATACTGTACTGTAGACATGATGTTATACTGAATGAATGCACATACTGTACTGTAGACATGATGTTATACAGGGAATGAATGCACATACTGTACTGTAGACATGATGTTATACTGGGATGCACATACTGTACTGTAGACATGATGTTATACTGAATGAATACACATACTGTACTATAGACATGATGTTATACTGGGAATACACATACTGTACTGTAGACATGATGTTATACTGAATGAATACACATACTGTACTGTAGACATGATGTTATACTGAATGAATGGACATACTGTACTGTAGACATGATGTTATACTGAATGAATGCACATACTGTACTGTAGACATGATGTTATACTGGGAATGAATGCACATACTGTACTGTAGACATGATGTTATACTGGGAATGAATGCACATACTGTACTGTAGAGATGATGTTATACTGGGAATGAATGCACATACTGTACTGTAGACATGATGTTATACAGGGAATGAATGCACATACTGTACTGTAGACATGATGTTATACTGGGATGCACATACTGTACTGTAGACATGATGTTATACTGAATGAATACACATACTGTACTATAGACATGATGTTATACTGGGAATACACATACTGTACTGTAGACATGATGTTATACTGAATGAATACACATACTGTACTGTAGACATGATGTTATACTGAATGAATGCACATACTGTACTGTAGACATGATGTTATACTGAATGAATGCACATACTGTACTGTAGAGATTATGTTATACTGAATGAATGCACATACTGTACTGTAGACATGATGTTATACTGAATGAATGCACATACTGTACTGTAGACATGATGTTATACTGAATGAATGCACATACTGTACTGTAGAGATGATATTATACTGAATGAATGCACATACTGTACTGTAGAGATGATGTTATACTGAATGAATGCACATACTGTACTGTAGACATGATGTTATACTGAATGAATGCACATACTGTACTGTAGAGAAGATGTTATACTGGGAATGAATACACATACTGTACTGTAGACATGTTATACTGAATGAATGCACATACTGTACTGTAGACATGATGTTATACTGAATGAATGCACATACTGTACTGTAGAGATGATATTATACTGAATGAATGCACATACTGTACTGTAGACATGATGTTATACTGAATGAATGCACATACTGTACTGTAGAGATGATATTATACTGAATGAATGCACATACTGTACTGTAGAGATGATGTTATACTGGGAATGAATGCACATACTGTACTGTAGACATGATGTTATACTGGGAATGAATGCACAATTGCACATACTGTACTGTAGACATGATGTTATACAGGGAATGAATGCACATACTGTACTGTAGACATGATGTTATACTGGGAATGAATGCACATACTGTACTGTAGACATGATGTTATACTGGGAATGAATGCACATACTGTACTGTAGACATGATGTTATACTGAATGAATGCACATACTGTACTGTAGACATGATGTTATACTGAATGAATGCACATACTGTACTGTAGACATGATGTTATACTGAATGAATGCACATACTGTACTGTAGAGAAGATGTTATACTGGGAATGAATGCACATACTGTACTGTAGACATGATGTTATACTGAATGAATGCACATACTGTACTGTAGACATGATGTTATACTGAATGAATGCACATACTGTACTGTAGAGATGATATTATACTGAATGAATGCACATACTGTACTGTAGAGATGATATTATACTGAATGAATGCACATACTGTACTGTAGAGATGATGTTATACTGGGAATGAATGCACATACTGTACTGTAGACATGATGTTATACTGGGAATGAATGCACATACTGTACTGTAGACATGATGTTATACAGGGAATGAATGCACATACTGTACTGTAGACATGATGTTATACTGGGAATGAATGCACATACTGTACTGTAGACATGATGTTATACTGGGAATGAATGCACATACTGTACTGTAGACATGATGTTATACTGAATGAATGCACATACTGTACTGTAGACATGATGTTATACTGAATGAATGCACATACTGTACTGTAGACATGATGTTATACTGAATGAATGCACATACTGTACTGTAGACATGATGTTATACTGAATGAATGCACATACTGTACTGTAGACATGATGTTATACTGAATGAATGCACATACTGTACTGTAGACATGATGTTATACTGAATGAATGCACATACTGTACTGTAGACATGATGTTATACTGAATGAATGCACATACTGTACTGTAGACATGATGTTATACTGAATGAATGCACATACTGTACTGTAGACATGATGTTATACAGGGAATGAATGCACATACTGTACTGTAGACATAATGTTATACTGAATGAATGCACATACTGTACTGTAGACATGATGTTATACTGAATGGATGCACATACTGTACTGTAGAGATGATGTTATACTGAATGAATGCACATACTGTACTGTAGACATGATGTTATACTGAATGAATGCACATACTGTACTGTAGACATGATGTTATACTGAATGAATGCACATACTGTACTGTAGACATGATGTTATACTGAATGAATGCACATACTGTACTGTAGACATGATGTTATACTGAATGAATACACATACTGTACTGTAGACATGTTATACTGAATGAATGCACATACTGTACTGTAGACATGATGTTATACTGAATGAATGCACATACTGTACTGTAGAGATGATATTATACTGAATGAATGCACATACTGTACTGTAGACATGATGTTATACTGAATGAATGCACATACTGTACTGTAGAGATGATATTATACTGAATGAATGCACATACTGTACTGTAGAGATGATGTTATACTGGGAATGAATGCACATACTGTACTGTAGACATGATGTTATACTGGGAATGAATGCACAATTGCACATACTGTACTGTAGACATGATGTTATACAGGGAATGAATGCACATACTGTACTGTAGACATGATGTTATACTGGGAATGAATGCACATACTGTACTGTAGACATGATGTTATACTGGGAATGAATGCACATACTGTACTGTAGACATGATGTTATACTGAATGAATGCACATACTGTACTGTAGACATGATGTTATACTGAATGAATGCACATACTGTACTGTAGACATGATGTTATACTGAATGAATGCACATACTGTACTGTAGAGAAGATGTTATACTGGGAATGAATGCACATACTGTACTGTAGACATGATGTTATACTGAATGAATGCACATACTGTACTGTAGACATGATGTTATACTGAATGAATGCACATACTGTACTGTAGAGATGATATTATACTGAATGAATGCACATACTGTACTGTAGAGATGATATTATACTGAATGAATGCACATACTGTACTGTAGAGATGATGTTATACTGGGAATGAATGCACATACTGTACTGTAGACATGATGTTATACTGGGAATGAATGCACATACTGTACTGTAGACATGATGTTATACTGGGAATGAATGCACATACTGTACTGTAGACATGATGTTATACTGGGAATGAATGCACATACTGTACTGTAGACATGATGTTATACTGAATGAATGCACATACTGTACTGTAGACATGATGTTATACTGAATGAATGCACATACTGTACTGTAGACATGATGTTATACTGAATGAATGCACATACTGTACTGTAGACATGATGTTATACTGAATGAATGCACATACTGTACTGTAGACATGATGTTATACTGAATGAATGCACATACTGTACTGTAGACATGATGTTATACTGAATGAATGCACATACTGTACTGTAGACATGATGTTATACTGAATGAATGCACATACTGTACTGTAGACATGATGTTATACTGAATGAATGCACATACTGTACTGTAGACATGATGTTATACAGGGAATGAATGCACATACTGTACTGTAGACATAATGTTATACTGAATGAATGCACATACTGTACTGTAGACATGATGTTATACTGAATGGATGCACATACTGTACTGTAGAGATGATGTTATACTGAATGAATGCACATACTGTACTGTAGACATGATGTTATACTGAATGAATGCACATACTGTACTGTAGACATGATGTTATACTGAATGAATGCACATACTGTACTGTAGACATGATGTTATACTGAATGAATGCACATACTGTACTATAGACATGATGTTATACTGAATGAATGCACATACTGTACTGTAGGAAGATAATATGTGTGGGAATGCATTAACTGTGTGTAGGTTTGCTGGGGAACTACCGTATGTAGAGTGAGTTAGTTGGAGTGAGTGGGAGTTAGCCATTAGCGACTAGCATGGGGACTGCTACTAGTAGCTGCAGCCTGGTGGGCAGAAGCCATGACTGGGCCTTGATTGAGGTGGGCTGAGCTGGGCTGAAGTAAGATGCTGTGTGATGTGGATGATATGGGATATTGTGATACCATGAGAAATGGATGATATGGGATATTGTGATACCATGAGAAATGTCGAAGCTTGTCTCCGTCTGTGTCCGTCCTTCATTCAGTACACATTTTTACTATCTATTGGTTCCCTTGTCACCTGGGCAGGAATTTCATGGAGGTCATGAAGGCCATGGCCGTCGTTGCCCCTCAGTTTGGCCTTGTGCCCCTCAAACCAATGGCATGACCTGAGGCCACAGTGACCTTAATGCCCCTCAAATCAATGGCATGCCCTGAGGCCACAGTGGCCTTAATGCCCCTCAAACCAATGGCATGCCCTGAGGCCACAGTGGCCTTAATGCCCCTCAAATCAATGGCATGCCCTGAGGCCACAGTGGCCTTAATGCCCCTCAAACCAATGGCATGACCTGAGACCACAGTGGCCTTAATGCCCCTCAAACCAATGGCATGACCTGAGACCACAGTGGCCTTAATGCCCCTCAAACCAATGGCATGACCTGAGGCCACAGTGGCCTTAATGCCCCTCAAACCAATGGCATGACCTGAGACCACAGTGACCTTAATGCCCCTCAAATCAATGGGATGCCCTGAGGCCACAGTGGCCTTAATGCCCCTCAAACCAATGGCATGACCTGAGGCCACAGTGGCCTTAATGCCCCTCAAACCAATGGCATGACCTGAGACCACAGTGACCTTAATGCCCCTCAAATCAATGGCATGACCTGAGGCCACTTAATGCCCCTCAAACCAATGGCATGACCTGAGGCCACAGTGGCCTTAATGCCCCTCAAACCAATGGCATGACCTGAGGCCACAGTGGCCTTAATGCCCCTCAAACCAATGACATGACCTGAGGCTACAGTGGCCTTAATGCCCCTCAAACCAATGGCATGACCTGAGGCCACAGTGGCCTTAATGCCCCTCAAACCAATGACCTGACCTGAGGCCACAGTGGCCTTAATGCCCCTCAAACCAATGACATGACCTGAGGCCACAGTGGCCTTAATGCCCCTCAAACCAATGACATGACCTGAGGCCACAGTGGCCTTAATGCCCCAGCTCAGCTGACTGTTTTTTAGTCCATTTCAATGGACTCAAATCTTGTTTTATTTGATGGCCTTCCTGCCCTGGCATTTGGCCTTTGTGCCTTAAAAAATGGACATCCCCTAAGGCCAAGTGGCCTTGCCCCTAAAATGATGAAATTCCAGGCCTGCTTGTCACTGTGACATCACTCTGACATCATGCTCTGATGTCACTGTGATGTAGGGGAACCACTCTTAACAGAATGGGTTTGCTGCTCTGATCACGCTCTGGCTTCATGTCCCTTTTATGCCCATATATTTTATGCCCATACGTGTATATAGTCGACAATGTGATGTCAGAACGTGCCCATATATGGGCATTCCCAGATCACAAATTAATTACATCCTTGTCCGTTTTATGCCCATATATGGAGATCCCTGTCCCAGTGTCATCAATATTAAGGGAATATATGGGAATGCCCATGTATGTTTGGTAATGTCCATATATGGGCATGTTCTGCCAATCTCAACAGGCACCGTTGAGATTGGGTAACTTGATTATTGAATATTGAATAATAGTTATATTTTGTATTTTGATGTTATTGTGATTTAGACAGTCTGTGAGGTTTCACTTCATTCCAGCATACTGTTGGTGTAGGCCTACCTTGCTCTTTACTGTACACTTTTTTCTTTTCATACTTCTCTGTAACTTTGTATATATCCTTAAACTGCTGTGCTGCCTCCGGGTGACTGATTTCCCCCCTTGGGATAATAAAGGTATCTATCCATTAGTGACTCACTCATTGGTAGTGAGTATGCCCATACTGCCCTCCTGTGGTGAAGAACGGACATGGCACTTCTTTTCCTGCTGATTCAATAGTTGTATGTTTGCATTCACACACACACACACACACACACACACACACACACACACACACACACACACACACACACACACACACACACACACACACACACACACACACACACACACACATACGTGCCCTGCTCAAAGTGCAGACTTATGGATCCTAGACATTATGGAATGGAACCAACAGTTTTTGCGTTTCAGTTCAGAGTTTAAATAATTTATTTTCCTGTTCTTTTTTCACCTAAACATCACCACTGATCCTATTGTTTAGTATTAAGATGCCATTGGCCAGGATAGTAGTAGAAAGTAGAAATTAATTCACTCAACTAGTAGAAATATACATTAATTTGGGTCTTGCAGGGTTAAACTGCCCCCCCATGCGGAGCAGTGTAACGGTCCACTGCACAAGTGTGTTAATCCTCTTAAGTCTGTCACTAAGTACCTGCTCTGTGCTGATTGGCTGCTCCACACACACACACACACACACACACACACACACACACACACACACACACACACACACACACACACACACACACACACACACACACACACACACACACCACAACAACAAACAGCGCATGGCAGACAGACAGATCATTCAACAGCACGGCCGCTCTGCTCTGCTGCTCCAAGATGTTTGGCAGTGGAACCAAGAAGTGGTTTGTGAAGAAACGCAGGAGGCAGCAGCAGAACTCTGGGGGTCCGGGGACCGCAGGGACCCCCGGGGGCCGCGGGGCACACAGGTAACCACACCAGGGGAACCCTACCTCCCTTAAAACATGTAGCTCGCTGGCATCCTTCAAAACTGCCCTGAAAACTCACCTTTCAGGAGGCCAGAGAAGGAGGTTGTTATCACTTCTCCCATAGACAGGTGGAAACTCACCTTTCAGGAGGCCAGAGAAGGAGGTAGTTATCACTTCTCCCATAGACAGGTGGAAACTCACCTTTCAGCAGGCCAGAGAAGGAGGTAGTTATCACTTCTCTCATAGACAGGTGGAAACTCACCTTTCAGCAGGCCAGAGAAGGAGGTAGTTATCACTTCTCTCATAGACAGGTGGAAACTCACCTTTCAGCAGGCCAGAGAAGGAGGTAGTTATCACTTCTCCCATAGACAGGTGAAAACTCACCTTTCAGGAGGCCAGAGAAGGAGGTAGTTATCACTTCTCCCATAGACAGGTGAAAGCTCACCTTTCAGGAGGCCAGAGAAGGAGGTAGTTATCACTTCTCCCATAGACAGGTGAAAACTCACCTTTCAGGAGGCCAGAGAAGGAGGTAGTTATCACTTCTACCATAGACAGGTGAAAACTCACCTTTCAGGAGGCCAGAGAAGGAGGTTGTTATCACTTCTCCCAGAAGTGAGCACACCCCCCCCCCCCCTCCCTTTACCGTAGCCCCACCCCCTTGTTTCCCCTATCCTGTACACAGTGTTTTTATAACTGCGATATTATTGAATGTTTTCTTTGCTTGCTATTATGTCCATGAATTAAATATAGAGGACTTCAGACTAACAAATACCGTAAAAGGTCTTGTTATGGATGTTCCTTTTAGGCAGGGTGTTTAACTGTACTTGTACTGAACTACATTTATATTGTATTGACTATACTTGTACTGTTCTCCATTTTTGTCATGTTCAATCAATCAAACCAGGGGCATCACTTGGGGCAGCAGTCAGGACAGGACAGGACAGGACAGGACAGGACAGGAGAGGAGAGGAGAGGAGAGGAGAGGAGAGGAGAGGACAGGACAGGACAGGACAGGACAGGACAGGACAGGACAGGAGAGGACAGGACAGGACAGGACAGGACAGGACAGGACAGGACAGGACAGGACAGGACAGGACAGGACAGGAGAGGAGAGGACAGGACAGGACAGGACAGGACAGGACAGGACAGGACAGGACAGGACAGGACAGGACAGGAGAGGAGAGGAGAGGACAGGACAGGACAGGAGAGGAGAGGAGAGGAGAGGAGAGGAGAGGAGAGGAGAGGAGAGGAGAGGAGAGGACAGGACAGGACAGGACAGGAGAGGACAGGACAGGACAGGACAGTGGTTCTCAAAGTGGATTCCTTTATGGGGGTCTAAATTGACCCATACGAGTCTGTAACTGAACAGTGTACAAAGTAACAGAGAAGTATGAAAATAAATAAATGTAACAGTGTACAAAGTAACAGAGAAGTATGAAAATAAATAAATGTAACAGTGTACAAAGTAACAGAGAAGTATGAAAATAAATAAATGTAACAGTGTACAAAGTAACAGAGAAGTATGAAAATAAATAAATGTAACAGTGTACAAAGTAACAGAGAAGTATGAAAATAAATAAATGTAACAGTGTACAAAGTAACAGAGAAGTATGAAAATAAATAAATGTAACAGTGTACAAAGTAACAGAGAAGTATGAAAATAAATAAATGTAACAGTGTACAAAGTAACAGAGAAGTATGAAAATAAATAAATGTAACAGTGTACAAAGTAACAGAGAAGTATGAAAATAAATACATGTAACAGTGTACAAAGTAACAGAGAAGTATGAAAATAAATAAATGTAACAGTGTACAAAGTAACAGAGAAGTATGAAAATAAATAAATGTAACAGTGTACAAAGTAACAGAGAAGTATGAAAATAAATAAATGTAACAGTGTACAGTAAACAGAGCAAGGCACACCAAAAAAGGGAAAGAAGAATATAAACAAAGTGTCAATAACAGTCAACGCTCATAAGTGTAACATTAAAGAAGCAAATATCAATACTTAAAGGAGGACTTCACCACTTTTCAACCTGTCTTCATATAATGGGTCCTCACTAATGTTCATGATTAAATAGCCCCAAAAAAAATCTACTTAGTCTGGGTCTCATAGGAGAGCTGTGGGCAGGTCAAATCCATCCACCAGTGAGATCATCAATGGGGAATCCAAGCTAATAGAAACTGCAGGCTTTCTATTCCTGAGAAGTTGCAATGTAAAAGTGGAAGCCATTGTTCTCGCGATAATAACAATCTTTTCAACAATATTGTTAAAATAAACTGTCAAACGATGATGTCACTGGTGGATGGATTTGCCCCGCCCACAGCTCTCCTATGAGGCCCAGACTGAGTAGAAAAAAATGGTGCTATTTTATCATGAACATTAGTGAGGGCCTATTATATGAAGACAGGTTGGAAAGTGGTGAAGTCCTCCTTTAAGCACAACCTATCAATGCAGTGCCAAAGAAAAGTGTCCATAACAGTGCTTCAGTATCTCACCACCACCAATACGACTAACATAACCCAGTTGTGCAGAGCCAAACAACAAGTGTCCATTGGTCAGTGCTAAAAGAAAGAAACTAAAAGAAAACAAGAAAGGGTGACACAGCAAGACGCACATGAGAACCCTCTGGTCCTTAGAGGTCAGAGTCGGTACAACTATATCCACAAGTTCCCAACCTCCCATCATGCATTGCGTAGAAGGTGGCAGCTTCCGGCGCCGCAGCCGAGTGCATCTGCGACGGTACAAGCTCACAACGGTTGCATCTGCGACGTGACGTGAGCTTGTATGTCTGCTGTTCTCCGGATGTGTCCCACACATAATGCTACAGTAAATTCTGGTGGAAACACGTGGATAGTTCCAGTTAAATAAGGTTACAGTCGTCCTGGGAAGGATGGTCGTCCTTGTCAAGCGACCGTTGTGTGTCTCATTGTATTAACTTGAGAGCAGCCCACACAAAAGACTTTCCCAGTCTCTGGCATCTCCATCATGTGGTACAGGGACGTGCTGGCCATTGGGAAAAGCGGGACAACTCCCGAACGGCCGGTTCATTCCCGGCCGGTCCAGGCCGGCCATTAGGAAAAAAATTAAAATAAAATGTCGGCCTTCGTTCCATGTTGGGGGCTGGGCGACCAACAAAGTAAATCGTCACTGTCGGGCAGAAACCTCATATCTCCAAGTTTCAAATTTGTAATTTTCTTCCGCAAAAGCAATGCCCCGCTTCATCATTCAAGGCCGTCGCACAAAAGTAGTGAAAACAGCCGATCTACAAGCACACAGCGCCTCGCGGTGAGAGGCGTTGTGTGCTTGTAGATCGGCTGTTTTCACTAGTTTAAATCATTTTTAAAATAATAAATGTAATTGGCCCACTGGCTTGTCACTTGTCATGATCTGAAATGGCAAAGTAGCAGCAGCGCTATAGAGAGAGATCTCTCTCTATAGCGCACAATGAGGGCCTCTACAACTCTTTTTTTTCCCCGGGCTGCAGGGGCCCAGCATGTCCCTGATGTGGTAACGCATATCTTCCCCTGTAGGTGGCATTGTATTAACTTGAGAGCAGCCCACACAAAAGACTTTCCCAGTCTCTGGCATCTCCATCATGTGGTAACACACATCTTCCCCTGTAGGTGGCGCTACATCTCCATCATGTGGTAACACACATCATCTTCATCATGTGGTAACACACATCTTCCCATGTAGGTGGCGCTACATCTCCATCATGTGGTAACACACATCTTCCCCTGTAGGTGGCGCTACATCTCCATCATGTGGTAACGCACATCTTCCCCTGTAGGTGGCGCTACAGGAGGAGAGCGGCAGGAGGAGGAGCCTCGGCGCTGCTCCTCAGGAGGAGGGGCTTCAGGAGGAAGGAGGAGGAGCCGTGGTCCTCCAGACTCCTCCTCCTCCACAGGGAGCTCCTCCTCCAGGAGGTGGAGCTTCTCCTGGTGCTGCCCCGCCTTTTCCAGCAGGAGGTGCTCTCCTCTGAGGAGGTGCAGAACATCCTGGAGCAGGACGAGCCCACCAGGAGGACGGAGATGTTCCTGGACCAGCTGGAGCTGAAGGGTCCTCAGGCCTTCTGCTGCTTCTGTAGAGTCCTGGAGGAGACGTGTCCTCGTCTACTGACCGCTCTGCTGCTGCAACAAGGTAATACATACCCTAACCCTAACCCTAACCCTATATACAGTATACTGGATTATAATGCTTCTGTAGAGTGTTGGAGGAGACCTGTCCTCGTCTGCTGACCGCTCTGCTGCTGCAACAAGGTAATAAATATACACCCTAACCCTAACCCTATATACAGTATACTGGATTATAATGCTTCTGTAGGGTCCTGGAGGAGACGTGTCCACGTCTACTGACCGCTCTGCTGCTGGACCAAGGTAATACATACCCTAACCCTAACCCTAACCCTATATACAGTATACTGGATTATAATGCTTCTGTAGAGTCCTGGAGGAGACGTGTCCACGTCTACTGACCGCTCTGCTGCTGCAACAAGGTAATACATACCCTAACCCTAACCCTAACCCTATATACAGTATACTGGATTATAATGCTTCTGTAGAGTCCTGGAGGAGACCTGTCCACGTCTACTGACCGCTCTGCTGCTGCAACAAGGTAATACATACCCCCTAACCCTAACCCTAACCCTATATACAGTATACTGGATTATAATGCTTCTGTAGAGTCCTGGAGGAGACCTGTCCACGTCTACTGACCGCTCTGCTGCTGCAACAAGGTAATACATACCCCCTAACCCTAACCCTAACCCTAACCCACCAGGAGGACGGAGATGTTCCTGGAGCAGCTGGAGCTGAAGGGTCCTCAGACCTTCTGCTGCTTCTGTAGAGTGTTGGAGGAGACGTGTCCTCGTCTGCTGACCGCTCTGCTGCTGGACCAAAGAGGTAATACATACCCTAACCCTAACCCTATATACAGTATACTGGATTATAATGCTTCTGTAGAGTCCTGGAGGAGACCTGTCCTCGTCTACTGACCGCTCTGCTGCTGGACCAACAAGGTAATACGTATACACCCTAACCCTAACCCTAACCCTATATACAGTATACTGGATTATAATGCTTCTGTAGAGTGTTGGAGGAGACGTGTCCACGTCTGCTGACCGCTCTGCTGCTGGACCAAAGAGGTAAGGGTTAGGGTTAATACTGATACTGTATATACATGCACATATACAGTAATACATACTGATATATACATGCACATACAGTATGTCCTGGGTTATAATACTTCTGTAGGGTGTTGGAGGAGACATGTCCACGTCTGCTGACCGCTCTGCTGCTGGACCAACAAGGTAGAACATACAATATATTATAGCCTATATATGTGGGCGGCATAGCTCAGGGGTAGAGAAACCGATATTAGAGCATGAGGGTTCCCGAAGGGTTCCCAGTTCCAATAATGTGGAAGAGTCCTTGAGCCTCTGAACCCCTAGTTGCTCCCGGTGAGTAGGTTGGTGCCTTGCATGGTTTCCTCTACCGGTGTATGAATGTGTGTGTGAATGGGTGAATGTAATGCACAATCTATGTAAAGCGCCTTGGATAAAAGCGCTATATAAATGCACCATTTACCATTTATGTGTGGCAGCCTGAAGCCTCAAACGTCTAGTATCTCCCTCTAGTGCAGGGGTTCGCAAACATTTTTGTCTCAGGGCACCCCATGAATTTTGTTTTAATCCGAGGCACCCCTACATTATAATTTTCACTCCCAGCACCTTATATTTATAGCATATCGTCGTTGTCGGGTGGAAACCTTGTATGTCCAAAACCGTTCTTCTGTATTTATCATCTATAAAATGTACTAAACTAGTGAAAACAGCAGATCTACAAGCACACAACGCCTCTCATCGCAAGGCGTTGTGTGCTTGTAGATCGGCTGTTTTGTGCGACAGTTTTGTTAACTATTTTGCTGGGGACCCCCTGGTAACCCCCATGGATCCCTGGGGGTCCCTGTACCCCCTGGTACCCCCCGGTACCCCCATGGACCCCTGGGGGTCCCCGGACCCCACTTTGAGAAGCACTGTTCATTTCTGTTAAAAAGCTGTCCAACGTGGTGAAGATGATGATGTCACTGCTAAGCCCCGCCTCCTTGAGCCGTTGAAAAATAGATCCTTAAATCTGTCTGGCTGAGGGGATTACCTAGCCCCTCCCCCCATGACATCACCATGTGACCTCACCCGCCCCTACCAGCACACACACACACACACACACACACACACACACACACACACACACACACACACACACACACACGCACACACACACACACACACACACACACACACACACACACACACACACACAAAGAAAGAATAAACAAAAATGGGCTGGATTATTGCACTTCAGTGTGTTGAAATTGACCATCGGGGCGATCCTCTGTAGGAAACGAGTTCGTTGGTTGATTTTATTTATTACTTTAGAAGTCATCTTTTCACTGGAAAGATTAGCTTCAAGGATGCATCCTAAGTAAGAGATTTCGTTTTTTCGTGTTATGACCTTGTCACCCACTTTGATTGTGAAGTTATCGACCTTTTTGAGGTTATAATTTGATCCAAAGAGGATGGACTCAGTTTTTCCCTGGTGAATTGATAATTTGTTGTCATTAAGCCATGTGCAGATCTTACTTAGTTCAGAGTTAAGTGTCTTTTCAACCTGCAAGTGGTCCTTGCCCGAGACTAGGAGAGCCATCAGGAACAGGTTGAAGTCACAAGTGGATGCCATGTCGTTTACATATATTAGGTACAACAGAGGCCCCAGTCTACCTTGAGGAACACCACAGCTTACTATGGTGAAAGAAATGCAAATGCCCTCTTTCCATGCCATACCTGAAGGCAGCATTCAAAAGAATTGCCTTGTCTAAACTCTCCTGAACTTGAATGCAGCATCTTATGTTGAAAGAATGTCCCTCTCTGTGTAGAAATCCATGCTGTTACGTACGCCACATCTCCAGTACTGACTTGATCATCCTTAGTTCAGTGTGGTATCAAGCACCGGAAATAGCAGACCTCCAAGCTCACAACAGCTTGGAGGCCTGCTATTTTCTGTATTTTCACCAAAAGGCCCTTTTAGAAATGTCAGCCCCTGCCTCTCTAACATTCTCTACACGTCCCTGGACTGAGTAATGTTTATTTGGCAGCAGTGATTCTCAAACTGTGGCTGGGGGACCCCGGAGGGGTCCTTTCATACAGCAGATGTTTGCCAGACCCATGAAATGGGTAGGCCTACATAAGCAAATGTCGGTCTGTCCCTTTTCTATATAAAGGGTATATATGATGATGACATGATGATGACATGCCTACAAAAGGCATGATGTCATAAATGATGATGACAGACAGGGGGTCTGGCACAACCAGGTTGACCTGGTCTAGTTTTAACTTGGTTTGGGATCGTCTGAAACATGGAATATTGTTCCAGGTTTGTGGTGAGAGTAGGGATGGGTCGATAAGCCATATTATAATTTATCGTGATAAAAAACACTCAGGATAATCGTATCGTGGAGATTTAATTTATCGTGAAATCGTCCTCCGTCATGCACTGGGATCAATTCACCTTTTATTTGCAGAGCTGCATATCCGGTACCACTTAAACCCTCTATAATTGGTAAAAGGTACTTTTTTTCACTCTCTATCAGATGTCTTTGCCAAAAAATAGCCGATCTACAAGCTCACAACGCGTCACGTTGCGACGCGTTGTGAGCTTGTAGATCGGCTATTTTTTGGCAAATGTTCCGCCCCAGGATAATGGATTTTGATTATCGCGATAATATCGTAAATCACGATTTATTGTGTCACACTAATCGTGCTATGATATTTTCATACGGTCCCATCCCAAGGTGAATGTTTTGTTCCAACTGGTGAACCGTCAGCTTCCAGAGCGCTGCTTCTCAACTGTTTTCACATCAAGGTTTATTATTTATTCATCATCTGAGCCACAGAACCTCAACCCAAACTGTACTTTAAAGGATATTTCACTTTTTTAAAAAGAGAAAAAGTTTGTTCATTTTATCGTCTAATCAGTCTTTTGTAAACACCCAGGACAGTTTTACAATTCCTTCATTCAGTATTTAGATATTTGTGTCCCAGCAGCTAGTCATTGCATTTTTTTCTCATTTTAATTTTTTCATTTCATTCGAAAGCTGGGGATCATAGCTACAAAATGATATATTGGTTGTGGAGATTGACCCAACAGTTTTGAAGATATGGCTTATAGAATAATGCCATGCTGAAATACTACTTTTGAGATATTCAAGTTCTAAATAAATGTCTAACCTGCAAATGACCTGACGATCTCTCACATTAATAAAAAAAAAGTCTTATTTACATGCAGATTTAAGCTCTGGCGTTTAAGTGAAATGTAGCTTAGATATTTTGAGATGCATTTGTGGCTTTTTTCATTTTAGAAAAAAAAAAAAGTCATATTAGCAGTAGTGAAAAACCCTGCCTTCCGAAATGACTGCCCCTCAGTCACGCTGAGTCACATTTGTTAATTCATTTCCCCTTCCAGGACCTTCCTATACAAACCCTTCCAGGACCTTCCTATACAAACCCTTCCAGGACCTTCCTATACAAACCCTTCCAGGACCTTCCTATACAAACCCTTCCAGGACCTTCCTATACAAACCCTTCCAGGACCTTCCTATACAAACCCATTGTAGCTTCAAACTCCATTTTAACCATGATAGATTCAATGGAAACAACTGTCCTTTTTTTCTGGTGACTCCTGACACCCTCAGAATACGTGAGCAGGCCATGTTTTTTCGATAACATTTTTCATGAATTCCTATAAATTCTTTGGGGAAATGAAAATTATCAAATACAATGAAAGATTATAAAAAAAAAATGAAAAAAATGATCAAAAAACACGGCCTGCTCACGTATTCAGAGGCTGCCGTTTCTATTAGCTTGGATTCCCATCGATGATGTCATCGATGATGTCACTGGTAGACAGGTTTCTGAACTGCACACAGCTGGGAGACAGAGGAGGGAACACATGTGCTATTTTATCTTGAACATTAGTGTAATTTGATTGGTGCAGGGCTGAGCATGGATCAGATTATATTCTAGGCCATTTAAATATGTGTCCTTAACCCTTAGCCCTGCAAGACCCAAATTAATTTCTACTTGTGTAATATCAGTTCATGTGCATTTGAAAAGTTTCAATAATCCATTGTGTAATATCACTTCATGTGAATTTGAAAAGTTTCAATAATCCATTGTGTAATATCAGTTCATGTGCATTTGAAAAGTTTCAATAATCCATTGTGTAATATCACTTCATGTATATTTGAAAAGTTTCAATAATCCATTGTGTAATATCAGTTCATGTGCATTTGAAAAGTTTCAATAATCCATTGTGTAATATCACTTCATGTATATTTGAAAAGTTTCAATAATCCATTGTGTAATATCACTTCATGTGCATTTGAAAAGTTTCAATAATCCATTGTGTAATATCAGTTCATGTGCATTTGAGAAGTTAAAGAAACTGTATTTTCTGAGCTAACAAGGGGAGGTGTAGCAGTAGTGCATTGCCTACATTTCCCAGGATGCTTTGGGGCAGGGGTTACTTCCTGAAAGACTAGTAAACAGAGCGTTGCACGGCACTGTTTCCCTTGTCTGTCATCATACAGATAGCTTTATTATCAGTCTCCCGGAGGCAGCACAGCAGTACATAAGGATATTTAGAAACAATAGAAATGAACAGAGTACAGTAAAGTACAGTAAAGAGCAATCAAAGAAAGGGAATAAAGAATATACACATGGTTGCTGTTGCTGCTGTGAGCCTGTGACTCCTGAATCTCTGCATGGTGATTGGTTGCTGCTTTGTTAATGATTTGAATCAGTTGTGTGGAGGAAGTGAACACTCTTTTCCCAAGTACACTTGTTGTGTAACCAATAGCCGCTTTCCAATCCCAGGGATTCACACTTTGAAGTGCGCATTTCAAGGGCTATGACGTCACTGGTCACAGATCTACAAGCTCACAATGCGTCGCAACGCAACGCATTGTGAGCTTGTAGATACGCTATTTGGCGCGGCCCAGTGACGTCATAGCCCTTGAAATGCGCACTTCAAAGTGTGAATCCCTCGGATTGGAAAGCGGCTTCTGAGTACAAGATCTGTGTTGTTAAAATGTCTTCTTCTTTGCAGATGGTTGCCTGGAGCATCCAGCCCCCTACAGAGGCCCTGTGGACAACTCCAGGTCAGTCTGTCATTGATGACATTTAAGACCGTTTGGCAGGTTTCCTGTGCTTCAGCATACCTTTTAACTGACATTGACATGTTTGAATTGCACTCTTTTTCAAGAATGATGTGTTTGTATTGATCGTTTGTTTTCTTGGTTTCATTGACTCCAGAGTAGGGAGTAGGCTCAATCACAACATGAACGCACACCTGTGGGAAATTGGGTTCATTACAGTGTGGGTTTGAGTTATTATGGAAGTAGTTATTTGACTAATGTGATGACACTTTAAATGTGTCCATGATTTTAATGTCCTTGGACATGGAATATCATTGTGGAATCAGTTGGTACGGTCCAGTGGGAGGGGCTTAGCCTTTAGGGAGACCTGCCGAGACGGGTCCGACTGCAGTACGCAGAAACCCAGTAGGAGGCGGGCCTTGGAGGAGGCGGGCATTGGAGGAGGCGGGCATTGGAGGAGGCGGGCATTGGAGGAGCTGTATTCAAAAGCGGGAGGCGGATTCGAAAGGTTCATAGTATCCAATAGAATCATGGCAATAATGTCACGTGCACGCTGCTCTGTACCAGGTGGGCTTTGAATTCCTCTTCAAACCTTTATTGAACACAGAAACTAACATTCCCAATAAATAAAACGTTTTTTAATAATGAAAAGTAACTTTTAATAATAAATAACTATTGCATTCATTCTTATTGCCGAAAATGACTCTTCAATATTCAACACTGGAAAATAACTTTACAAAAAAAGAAAACGTTTATTAATAATGAAAAATAACGTAATAATAAAAATTAGCGGCGATACCCCCCCGGTGGTCCGCGAGAGACCCCAGTGTGAGTCAGCCGTCCTGCGGGGGTTTCTCGCCACCGACCACGGGGGTGACCGCAGCGGAGGTCAGTGAGTGGTGGTCTCCCGGTGGAGGGTCCACGGATCCCTGCACGGTAGCCGTGAGTCAGCCGCCCTGCGGGGGTCTCTCGCCAGTCGCCGCCGACCACAGCTGACCCACGGCTACCGTGCAGGGATCCGTGGACCCTCCACCGGGAGACCAGGGAGGCTGACTCACGGCTACCGTTCGGGGATCCGTGGACCCTCCACCGGGAGACCAGGGCGGCTGACTTACGGCTACCGTTCGGGGATCCGTCGACCCTCCACCGGGAGACCCGATGGTCACCTCGCCTCGCCAATGACCGTCACCTCGCCTCACCGGTGACGGTCATCGGCTCCGTGGTCACTGGCGGGGGTCTCGCCGCTGACCACCGGGGTGTCTCTCACCGCTGATTTATTATTAAAAGAAACTTACTATATTATTAATATAGAAACTATTTACTGTATTATTATTATTACTATATTAAAATAAACTATTTACTATATTATTAATATAGTAAATAGTTTATTTTAATAATATTCTTAAGGAAACGTGTTATTTTCCTGTGTTCAATAAGAATTAATAATCCATGTAGTTGTAGTATTCTAAAAACGACTGGGCACCGGTGGCTGTGTTGGGTGGCGAAAACAGCCGATCTACAAGCCCACAAAGCGTTGCGCTTGCTTGTGTTGTGAGCTTGTAGGTCTGCTGTTATCAGCCATATTTGTGACGTCAGTCGCAAGCGCCGGAAGCGAGCACAAAAGGCAGAGCGAGTGGATCTGTCTCAGTTTCATTCAGAGCGTCATATACCTTTAAGAAATGGACACCTACATATACATCGCTGGCCAGATGGCCATGAATTGGTGCGACCTGAGGCATCTTATATAAATTCAATTTGGCCAATGGATGGATGCGCTGGCCAACACATTCTATTTTTCACCGCAGACAATTCTTGAAGTTTCTTCATTCAGTATTTGATATAAATGTTATCCTTCCTATACAAACCCATTGTAACTTCAAACTCCATTTTAACCATGATAGATTCATCTAAAACACCAGTCCTTGGTTCTGGTGACTCATACTGTCCTCCTAATACTTGAGAGGCAGTTCCTTTTTTTCTGTTTTCATGCTGTGCTGACCTTTATGTGGGAGGCTTTGATCAGAAGTATTGATCAGTGGATAACAGAGCTGTTGTGTTTCTTTGATCAGAAGTATTGATCAGTGTGTGTACATGTATCAGATGCTGTAACAACATTCCAGTAAACAGTAGTTGATCAGAAGTATTGATCACTGAGGATGAACAAAACACTCTCCTGGAACTACAATAGGTGACATTTCCACAAGTTGCTAAACAGAGTGTGCGTGCATGCGTGCGTGTGTGATGCTATCTTAGAATAGAGGTAGACCTATTTGACAGTGCAGACACATAATTGCCTTCTTTGATGCATTAACGATGCGTCATCAAGCATCAGCTGGTCACAGATGCACAGACTTCCTCTCTGCAGTGACTGGAGTCTGATTTCTCTCCAAAAGTCCTTTAATATGATGGATTATTAAGGAATAATGTGATTATGGTAAACTCACATTTCATATCGCACAAACCATACTTGTAACTTTCACTAGCCCCCCCCCCCCCCCCCCCCCCCCCCCCCCCCCCACATGCGCCCTTAACGTGTGTGTGTGTGTGTGTGTGTGTTGCTGAAACAGAGCATTGGGCCTCATTCACCAATAAGTTCTTAACTTTCTTCTTAACTTGTTCTTACATTTCTTCCTAAGTGAATTCCTAAGTGAAGTCCAGTCACATTCATGAAACGTTCTTAGGAAGGCAAAATTGTTCTTAACTATGTTCTTATCATGATGAATGCCAATCCTCGTAACTTGAAGGGGTGTGCCAGGTAATCCTAATTATCATAGGTAGACGCCCCTCATATCCCAATTTACATCCCTATTACCATAGGGAGCCACCCACAAATCCCCTTATAAGGCACGACTTCATGACACTCTCTGCAGTCACACCTGTGTTTGATTGCTGTACACAGAACTGACAAGAAATCACTCACAGAAATACAGCATAGTTGAGAGAATGAAGTCAAGAATAACCTAACTAAAGTGTAAAGATGGTGGAACACTAGACTCCAAACATAAAAGAAAAATACTTCTGTGGAGGTACTTCTAAAGTGAACAGCTAATTATTTGTATTTAATGAATGAATGTATGTTATTATTTCACTATAGACATCAATGTAAATTTGCTGAAATTAGAATGTTATCCATATTTCATGTTTGGAAATACCATTAGTTGTGGATATAAAACATGTTATTACTGAAAGCTGGTAGGTGGGGTATAGAGGGGCTTTAGTTAGCAGCTGCTTATGTAATGGGGTGGTGGTTGGGATATGGTGCATGGTGCAAGGGGGGCTTTCAGGTAGGAAGGGGACAGGAAAATGGGTGTGTGGCGGCTGTTGAGATATGGGGGTGAGGGTGTAGGAAGTTGGGTTATGGGGGGGGCGATGAAGGGTTGTGCCGGGGGGAGGGTGGGGGGCGTAGGGGGTGAGTATGGGGCTTGGGCTTCAACTCAACCGGCTCATTTTGGGTTGGGATGCAATTTTCAGACCTGTTGAAAACTAGTCAGTAAACCAGTGGTTCTAAACATTTTCATGTCAAGGACCCCCAAATTAACATGCATTCTGTAGACCCCCACCTGAAAATATTTTCTGCATGGGAAGATTTATCAAGATTTATCAAAGTGTTTAAAAAAATCGATCTACAAGCTCAAAATGGGCTGTAATGCATTTGTTTGTGAGCTTGTAGATCGGCTATTTTCAAACAAATTTTAAAACTGGGTTAAAATGGTAAAACTCTTCCTTGTTTTACTGTGGACCCCCTGGAACTTCCTAAAGGACCCCTGGGGGTCCCCAAACCACACTTTGAGAACCACTGCTCTAAAGATATGATACAAATACTTTGATGATTTAAATCATATTATTATACAACTGTAGAATTGAAGAAACTTAAAGAATAAATTATTTTAGCACAGCATGTCACACTTAAGAACTAAAAGGCCACCCTAAGAGTGCTCTACAGTGTGCGTAGATTTTTTTCTTAACATAAGAACAAATCAAATGGGCCCGATTCACCAACCTACTTACGAACGTTCTTACAAAGAAATTTGTTCTTAGACCCTTTTAAGAAGTTTTTTACGAAGATTTGGCATACACCAATGTTTTCTTAGCTGTGATTTGTTCTTATGTTAAGAAAAGATCTACGCACACTGTAGAGCACTCTTAGGGTGGCCTTTTAGTTCTTAAGTGTGACATGCTGTGCTAAAATGATGTATTCTTTAAGTTTCATCAATTCTACAGTTGTATAATAATATGATTTAAATCATCAAAATATTTGTATCATATCTTTAGAGCAGTGGTTCTCAAAGTGTGGTTTGGGGACCCCCAGGGGTCCTTTAGGAAGTTTCAGGGGGTCCACAGTAAAACAAGGAAGAGTTTTACCATTTTAGCCCAGTTTTAAAATTTGTTTGAAAATAGCCGATCTACAAGCTCACAACCGAACGCATTACCATTACAGCCCATTTTGAGCTTGTAGATCGGATATTTTTTAAACATTTGATAAATCTGATATTTTTTAAACATTTGATAAATCTTGAAAAATCTTCCCAGGCAGAAAATATTTTCAGGTGGGGGTCCACAGAATGCATGTTAATTTGGGGGTCCTTGACATGAAAATGTTTATAACCACTGGTTTACTGACTAGTTTTCAACAGCTCTGAAAATTGCATCCCAACCCAAAATGAGCCGGTTGAGTTGAAGCCCAAGCCTCATACTCGACCCCCACCCTCCCCCCGGCACAACCCTTCACCCCCCCCCCCCCCCCCACACGCCCATTTTCCTGTCCCCTTCCTACCTGAAAGCCCCCCTTGCACCATGCACCATATCCCAACCACCACCCCATTACATAAGCAGCTGCTAACTAAAGCCCCTCTATACCCCACCTACCAGCTTTCAGTAATAACATGTTTTATATCCACAACTAATGCTATTTCCAAACATGAAATATGGATAACATTCTAATTTCGGCAAATTTACATTGATGTCTATAGTGAAATAATAAAATACATTCATTCATTAAATACAAATAATTAGCTGTTCACTTCAGAAGTACCTCCACAGAAGTGTTTTTTTTAAGGTTTGGAGTCAAGTATTCCACCATCTTTACACTTTAGTTAGGCTATTCTTGACTTCATTCTCTCAACTTTATTTATGTGAGTGATTTCTTGTTAGTTCTGTGTACAGCAATCAAACACAGGTGTGACTGCAGAGAGTGTCATGAAGTCGTGCCTTATATGGGGATTTGTGGGTGGCTCCCTATGGTAATAGGAATGCAAATTAGGATATGTGGGGCGTCTACCTGTGATAATTAGGATTACCTGGCACACCCCTTCAAGTTACGAGGATTGGCATTCATCATGATAAGAACATAGTTAAGAACAATTTTGCCTTCCTAAGAACGTTTCATGAATGTGACTGGACTTCACTTAGGAATTCACTTAGGAAGAAATTTAAGAACAAGTTAAGAAGAAAGTTAAGAACTTATTGGTGAATGAGGCCCATTGTACTCAACCAGCTAACTGTGCGTGCGTGCGTGCGTGCGTGCGTACAGAGCATTGGGCCCGATTCACCAACCTACTTACGAACGTTCTTACGAAGAAATTTGTTCTTAGACCCTTTTAAGAAGTTTTTTAAGAAGATTTGGCATACACCAATGTTTTCTTAGCTGTGATTTGTTCTTATGTTAAGAAAAAATCTACGCACATTGTAGAGCACTCTTAGGGTGGCCTTTTAGTTCTTAAGTGTGACATGCTGTGCTAAAATAATTTATTCTTAAATTTTCTTCAATTCTACAGTTGTATAATAATATGATTTAAATCACCAAAATATTTGTATCATATCTTTAGAGCAGTGGTTCTCAAAGTGTGGTTCCTTCAGGAAGTTCCACGGGGTCCACTGTAAAACGAGGAAGAGTTTTACCATTTTAACCCAGTTTTAAACTTTCTTTGAAAATAGCCGATCTACAAGCTCACAACGCATTACCATTGCAGCCCATTTTGAGCTTGTAGATCGGATATTTTTTAAACACTATGATAACTCTTGAAAAATCTTCCCAAGCAGTAAATATTTTCAGGTGGGGATCTGCAGAATGCATGTCAATGTGGTGGTCCTTGACAAGAAAATGTTTAGAACCACTGCTTTAGACTAGTTTTCAACAGGTCTGAAAATTGCATCCCAACCCAAAATGCCCCCCCCCCCCCCCCCCCCCCCCCCCGTAACCCAACTCCCTACACCCTCACCCCCATATCCCAACAGCTGCCACACGCCCATTTTCCTGTCCCCTTCCTACCTGAAAGCCCCCCTTGCACCATATCCCAACCATTCCCCTACCCTACTTCACCCCATTACATACCAAGCAGCTGCTAACTTAAAGCCTCTCTATACCCACCCACCAGCTTTCAGTAATACAATGTTTTATATCCACTAATAATGCGATTTCCAAACATGAAATATGGATAACATTCTAATTTCAGCAAATTTACCTTGATGTCTATAGTGAAATAATAAAATACATTCATTCATTAAATACAAATAATTAGCTGTTCATTTCAGAAGTATTGATATACATCTTTTTAATGTTTGGAGTCACCATCTTTACACTTTAGGGATTCTTGACTTCATTCTCTCAACTTTATTTCTGTGAGTGATTTCTTGTCAGTTATGTGTACAGCAATCAAACACAGGTGTGACTGCAGAGAGTGTCATGAAGTCGTGCCTTATATGGGGATTTGTGGGTGGCTCCCTATGGTAATAGGGATGTAAATTAGGATATTTGGGGCCTCTACCTATGATAATTATTATTACCTGGCAGACCCCTTCAAGTTACGAGGATTGGCATTCATCATGATAAGAACATAGTTAAGAACAATTTTGCCTTCCTAAGAACGTTTCATGAATCGGACTCAACTTCACTTAGGAATTCACTTAGGAAGAAATTTAAGAACAGGTTAAGAAGAAAGTTAAGAACTTATTGGTGAATGAGGCCCATTGTACTCAAGCAGCTGACTGTGTGTGTGTGCGTGTGTGTGTGCGCGTGTGTGTGCGTGCGTGCGTGCGTGCGTGCGTGCGTGCGTACAGAGCATTGTAGCCTACTCAAGCAGCTGACTGTGCGTGCGTGCGTGCGTGCGCGCGCGTACAGAGCTTTGTACTCAAGCAGCTGACTGTGGAATAATAAAGGTTAAAGTTGTATTTGGTGAAGCAGAGCTCAGCAGGACACCTGCTGTTAGTGCGTGTGTGTGTGTGTGTGTGTGTGTGTGTGTACACTGCGTCTAAACTGCATCCAAACTTCCATCCTGATTGGCTAAGCTTGACACTGACAGTTTGTAGAAGTGGAGCGTTTTGTACGAAATGCCTGCAGTCATGTAGTAACCCTAACCCTAACCCTGCAGTCATGAACGCAGCGTCTGATTGAAACTTTGCACACTCATTAAAGGCTCATTCAGGCTCATTCAGGCTCATTCAGGCTCATTCAGGCCTGGCTCCACTGGGCGCGTTGAGTGTCGCATCAACGTCAACGTCAACACTGGTAACGCTCCTGCTTTAATCAATGAAGGGTTGAGCTCCACTGCTGTTGCTGCGTACGCGACGGCATCCAAACTAAAGATTGACGCCGTCCACAACAGTCCAGTAATGCATGAAATATGATTAAATGTAATTGCATTGTATATTTAAATGTATATAGGCCTACGTGCTTCTATTATAATCATGACAAAACAAAGTGGTCAGTTGTGCATTGTTGCTCTCTGCTGTTTGTGTGACAGCATGAACATTCAGGTCACAGATAGTTTTATTCCTGTTTGAAAGTGATTTTCATGTTGTGTTGGAAATGTGATATGATTGCCATTTAGAATGAATAACTCACAGCCACTGCGGTCAGTGCGGTGGAGCCGCCCGGACAATGAAGCCGCCACGCCGCCTCACCAGTGGAGCCCTGGCCTTAGACTGACACAGAGCAACGCCTCACCAGTGGAGCCCTGGCCTTAGACTGACACAGAGCAACACCTCACTGCCAGTGGAGCCCTGGTCTTAGACTGACACAGAGCAACGCCTCACCAGTGGAGCCCTGGCCTTAGACTGACACAGAGCAACACCTCACTGCCAGTGGAGCCTTGGTCTTAGACTGACACAGAGTAACACCTCACCAGTGGAGCCTTGGTCTTAGACTGACACAGAGCAACACCTCACTGCCAGTGGAGCCTTGGTCTTAGACTGACACAGAGCAACACCTCACCAGTGGAGCCCTGGTCTTAGACTGACACAGAGCAACACCTCACCAGTGGAGCCTTGGTCTTAGACTGACACAGAGCAACGCCTCACCAGTGGAGCCCTGGCCTTAGACTGACACAGAGCAACACCTCACCTCCAGTGGAGCCCTGGTCTTAGACTGACACAGAGCAACACCTCACCTCCAGTGGAGCCTTGGTCTTAGACTGACACAGAGCAACACCTCACCTCCAGTGGAGCCTTGGTCTTAGACTGACACAGAGCAACACCTCACCAGTGGAGCCCTGGTCTTAGACTGACACAGAGCAACACCTCACCAGTGGAGCCTTGGTCTTAGACTGACACAGAGCAACACCTCACCAGTGGAGCCCTGGTCTTAGACTGACACAGAGCAACACCTCACCAGTGGAGCCTTGGTCTTAGACTGACACAGAGCAACACCTCACCAGTGGAGCCTTGGTCTTAGACTGACACAGAGCAACACCTCACCAGTGGAGCCCTGGTCTTAGACTGACACAGAGCAACACCTCACCAGTGGAGCCCTGGTCTTAGACTGACACAGAGCAACACCTCACCAGTGGAGCCTTGGTCTTAGACTGACACAGAGCAACACCTCACCAGTGGAGCCTTGGTCTTAGACTGACACAGAGCAACACCTCACCAGTGGAGCCCTGGTCTTAGACTGACACAGAGCAACACCTCACCAGTGGAGCCCTGGTCTTAGACTGACACAGAGCAACGCCTCACCAGTGGAGCCCTGGTCTTAGACTGACACAGAGCAACACCTCACCAGTGGAGCCCTGGTCTTAGACTGACACAGAGCAACACCTCACCAGTGGAGCCCTGGTCTTAGACTGACACAGAGCAACGCCTCACCAGTGGAGCCCTGGTCTTAGACTGACACAGAGCAACACCTCACCAGTGGAGCCCTGGTCTTAGACTGACACAGAGCAACACCTCACCAGTGGAGCCCTGGTCTTAGACTGACACAGAGCAACGCCTCACCAGTGGAGCCCTGGTCTTAGACTGACACAGAGCAACACCTCACTGCCAGTGGAGCCCTGGCCTTAGACTGACACAGAGCAACGCCTCACTGCCAGTGGAGCCCTGGTCTTAGACTGACACAGAGCAACGCCTCACCAGTGGAGCCCTGGTCTTAGACTGACACAGAGCAACGCCTCACCAGTGGAGCCCTGGTCTTAGACTGACACAGAGCAACACCTCACCAGTGAAGCCTTGGTCTTAGACTGACACAGAGCAACACCTCACCAGTGGAGCCTTGGTCTTAGACTGACACAGAGCAACGCCTCACCAGTGAAGCCTTGGTCTTAGACTGACACAGAGCAACACCTCACCAGTGGAGCCTTGGTCTTAGACTGACACAGAGCAACGCCTCACCAGTGAAGCCTTGGTCTTAGACTGACACAGAGCAACACCTCACCAGTGGAGCCTTGGTCTTAGACTGACACAGAGCAACGCCTCACCAGTGAAGCCTTGGTCTTAGACTGACACAGAGCAACACCTCACCAGTGGAGCCTTGGTCTTAGACTGACACAGAGCAACACCTCACCAGTGGAGCCTTGGTCTTAGACTGACACAGAGCAACGCCTCACCAGTGGAGCCCTGGTCTTAGACTGACACAGAGCAACACCTCACCAGTGGAGCCTTGGTCTTAGACTGACACAGAGCAACGCCTCACCAGTGGAGCCCTGGTCTTAGACTGACACAGAGCAACACCTCACCAGTGGAGCCTTGGTCTTAGACTGACACAGAGCAACACCTCACCAGTGGAGCCCTGGTCTTAGACTGACACAGAGCAACGCCTCACTGCCAGTGGAGCCCTGGCCTTAGACTGACACAGAGCAACGCCTCACTGCCAGTGGAGCCCTGGTCTTAGACTGACACAGAGCAACGCCTCACCAGTGGAGCCCTGGTCTTAGACTGACACAGAGCAACGCCTCACCAGTGGAGCCCTGGTCTTAGACTGACACAGAGCAACACCTCACCAGTGAAGCCTTGGTCTTAGACTGACACAGAGCAACACCTCACCAGTGGAGCCTTGGTCTTAGACTGACACAGAGCAACGCCTCACCAGTGAAGCCTTGGTCTTAGACTGACACAGAGCAACACCTCACCAGTGGAGCCTTGGTCTTAGACTGACACAGAGCAACACCTCACCAGTGAAGCCTTGGTCTTAGACTGACACAGAGCAACACCTCACCAGTGGAGCCTTGGTCTTAGACTGACACAGAGCAACGCCTCACCAGTGAAGCCTTGGTCTTAGACTGACACAGAGCAACACCTCACCAGTGGAGCCTTGGTCTTAGACTGACACAGAGCAACACCTCACCAGTGGAGCCTTGGTCTTAGACTGACACAGAGCAACACCTCACCAGTGGAGCCCTGGTCTTAGACTGACACAGAGCAACACCTCACCAGTGGAGCCTTGGTCTTAGACTGACACAGAGCAACGCCTCACCAGTGGAGCCCTGGTCTTAGACTGACACAGAGCAACACCTCACCAGTGGAGCCTTGGTCTTAGACTGACACAGAGCAACACCTCACCAGTGGAGCCCTGGTCTTAGACTGACACAGAGCAACACCTCACCAGTGGAGCCCTGGCCTTAGACTGACACAGAGCAACACCTCACCAGTGGAGCCCTGGTCTTAGACTGACACAGAGCAACACCTCACCAGTGGAGCCCTGGTCTTAGACTGACACAGAGCAACACCTCACCAGTGGAGCCCTGGCCTTAGACTGACACAGAGCAACACCTCACCAGTGGAGCCCTGGCCTTAGACTGACACAGAGCAACACCTCACCAGTGGAGCCTTGGTCTTAGACTGACACAGAGCAACACCTCACCAGTGGAGCCCTGGTCTTAGACTGACACAGAGCAACACCTCACCAGTGGAGCCCTGGCCTTAGACTGACACAGAGCAACACCTCACCAGTGGAGCCTTGGTCTTAGACTGACACAGAGCAACGCCTCACCAGTGGAGCCTTGGTCTTAGACTGACACAGAGCAACACCTCACCAGTGGAGCCTTGGTCTTAGACTGACACAGAGCAACACCTCACCAGTGGAGCCCTGGCCTTAGACTGACACAGAGCAACACCTCACCAGTGGAGCCCTGGTCTTAGACTGACACAGAGCAACACCTCACCAGTGGAGCCTTGGTCTTAGACTGACACAGAGCAACGCCTCACCAGTGGAGCCCTGGTCTTAGACTGACACAGAGCAACGCCTCACCAGTGGAGCCTTGGTCTTAGACTGACACAGAGCAACACCTCACCAGTGGAGCCCTGGTCTTAGACTGACACAGAGCAACACCTCACCAGTGGAGCCTTGGTCTTAGACTGACACAGAGCAACACCTCACCAGTGGAGCCCTGGTCTTAGACTGACACAGAGCAACGCCTCACCAGTGGAGCCCTGGTCTTAGACTGACACAGAGCAACACCTCACCAGTGGAGCCCTGGTCTTAGACTGACACAGAGCAACACCTCACCAGTGGAGCCCTGGTCTTAGACTGACACAGAGCAACGCCTCACCAGTGGAGCCTTGGTCTTAGACTGACACAGAGCAACACCTCACCAGTGGAGCCCTGGCCTTAGACTGACACAGAGCAACACCTCACCAGTGGAGCCTTGGTCTTAGACTGACACAGAGCAACACCTCACTGCCAGTGGAGCCCTGGTCTTAGACTGACACAGAGCAACACCTCACCAGTGGAGCCTTGGTCTTAGACTGACACAGAGCAACACCTCACCAGTGGAGCCCTGGTCTTAGACTGACACAGAGCAACACCTCACCAGTGGAGCCCTGGTCTTAGACTGACACAGAGCAACACCTCACCAGTGGAGCCCTGGTCTTAGACTGACACAGAGCAACACCTCACCAGTGGAGCCCTGGCCTTAGACTGACACAGAGCAACACCTCACTGCCAGTGGAGCCCTGGCCTTAGACTGACACAGAGCAACACCTCACCAGTGGAGCCCTGGTCTTAGACTGACACAGAGCAACACCTCACCAGTGGAGCCCTGGTCTTAGACTGACACAGAGCAACACCTCACCAGTGGAGCCCTGGTCTTAGACTGACACAGAGCAACACCTCACCAGTGGAGCCCTGGTCTTAGACTGACACAGAGCAACACCTCACCAGTGGAGCCTTGGTCTTAGACTGACACAGAGCAACACCTCACCAGTGGAGCCCTGGCCTTAGACTGCGAGTGTTTCTTTTCACACAACGCTGCATTTATTAGAAGGTTGCATAGGAAAAAGTACTTTAATGACAAATCGCTGGTACAAGGTCAACTAAAAGGAGATCCTAGTAAGCTTTACATCAATTACAAAAGCAGAAAAAAAAATGGGGTGAAGAAACTGAAGGGGGGTTATCTGTTTACAACTCTGAAGGTGACTTTTCATTCGGATTTTGAAGGAGGTTCTCCTTTAAGGCGCGCTACACACAGTTGCGACAGCTATCGTGTCCGTGTAGTCTGAGAATGAGTGGGGGAGGGGTAAGTCCAATGCATTGTCAATGATGGTCACGTGGTTTTTTGTCATTGCCGTGTCTCTTGGCCAAAAGACAGCCTTCGGCTGAGCAAGAGACACGGCAACAACAAAAAACCAAACAACCTTCCATTGACAATGCATTGGACTATCCCCTCCCCCCCTCATTCTCAGACGATACAGAGAAGATGTCTCACGCATGTGTGTGTATGCGGCAGGCGCGGTTCTAGCCCTGAGCAGTAGGGGGTGCTACAGGGAGCTTTTGCCGCGGGCGCGTGCACGTCTCGCGAAATTGGCGTTTTTTCGCGGATTTGATCGCGTTTTATTCGGGTTTCCGCGGTTTATTTCTTTGCTAAACAATCGGGAACGGCACACTACACTTTCCCTTTGCCTCTCCACATGCACCAGCCAGCAAGATAGTCTTGGAATTCTTGGTACCAACACTCCAACAGACAGACAACACCAGTGTCATATAATCATTCAGTTCCAAAAGCTTTTCAGTTAATCTACTTAATTTTACACCACTCTGTCTACTACAGCATAACAGCAAGCATGATGGTATTGCTTCCCAAACGTTTTTAGCCCGTGAACCAAGAGAAACTAAACCCAAACAAGTAGAAGTGAAAATAGACAATCTACAAGCTCACAACGAGTCGCTTCGCGCTGCGTTGTGAACTTCTAGATCTGCTATTTTCGATTTAATTAACATTTGTCTCAGCGGACAACTTTTGACATCAAGAAAAGAGTTCGGCATAGGCAAGCTGCAGCAGCAGTCAAGTGTACTACTCACCATCCAGAAGAATTAGATTCCAAAACCAGTTGACAACAATCAACAGCAGAGCAGCATATTTTATCCTGTTTATCCATTGTCCCAGTTTTTGGAAAAAGATTGATGAAAAGCCCCTCTCTCTTATATGCAACTTTGGGAAAGTTGTAAAGGCTTTGGTGGTGATCTTGTACAGTTTCCATAACATCTCCTCATAAAGAACTTCAATTGAGTGTATAATGTTTCTTTTATATGGGTTGTAAGTTGTCCTCCTGCGTGCCTTCGAGGCGTTGTGAGCATGTAGATCGGCTATTTTCATACTTCCCATGGACCAGTCAGTGCGCATTGCAAGATGACGCTGAAATGGACTGCAGACTGTCTTCTCTCTCCCCCCAGCGCCCCCGTTCGCAAATTAATGTGTAGGCTAAACTGTTCTGATAATACAAATTGTTTTGGCTGTCCATTCATTCATCATGTATAACTTAAACTGCGCGCTAGTAGGCTATTCCAAACCAATGCAGCTTAACATAACAAACCGACAACTAGGGCCAACCCAGCAACAACTATCGTTTCCTGTCTTACTTTCACAATAAAGTGTCACCCGCTTACTTCCCAATGCAGCTTATTTCACGCAGGTTATTATTAACAGGAAACAGTGTAGCTTAACCCGTGTGTTTTTGTGCAACCAAGCGTGCATGGGAGAAAGAGTGATGAGGGTGAGAGAGAGAGAGACATTGAGAAACAGAGAGAGAGAGAGAACTCAGAGAAGTGCCGTCAGGAAAATAGTGGTGCTTAAGCACCAAAAGCCTCTGCCTAAATCTGTGCCTGGTATGCGGCCTAAGGCCTGCAGAAGGGCGTTCCACATGTTGATGGTATAGCAGGAGAACGAAATAGAGCCTTGTTTAGTTTTAAATCTAGGTTGAACATGATTAGTGGAGCTGCCTCTGGTGTTGTGATCGTGGACATCCTTGACCTTTAGGAAGTATTTTGTCAGGTACATGTTATGTCCATGATTTGAATACCAAGTTACTTTGGACGTAAAAAAAGGACAGTAAAAGGTCTTATTTTAAGATGTTCCTTTTAGGCAGGGTGTTTAACTGTACTTGTACTGAACTACATGTTGTTATTTTATTGACTATACTTGTACTGTTCTCCATCTTGTACACCAGGCATTGCAAGAGTTGTTGCTATGGTTATGCTAGGTATTGTTTCTGTGATGTGATTGGTCATGTTGTTTGGTTTATTTATAGATAGATAGATACCTTTATTATCCCAAGGGGGAAATTCAGTTGTCCAGTTGTAGCATAGCAGTATACAGTATTTACAAAGTTACAGAGAAGTAAGACAAAAGATAGATAAGAGGAAAAAAAGAGCAGTACAGTACCAATAAAGAGAAGGTGCATCAATAGAGGGGGCGAATAATATATAAGTATATATACATAAAGTGTCTTACAAAAAGAGACCGTAACAGTCAATGCTAGTTAGTGCAACAGGTATCTCACTGACATTGTTAAACAAAGCAGAATACTCAGAAACTACCAACACAACCTAATAGTGCAAAGTCAAGAATCAGTGCGAAAAAAACAAACAAAAAAAGCAGCTCAGAGAAGAAGAAAAAACTAGGGAGCGTGTCACCGCAAGACGCACATGAGCACTCTCCCTGGAAGGTCCTTAGGGGTCAAAGTCAATACAGCAATAGTTCCGTCAGTCTAGGTTAGGAAGGAAGTCCTTTTCAATCGTTCGTTATGTGTCTCGTTGTACAGCTTAAGGGCAGCCGGTACAAAAGATTTTCCTAATCTCTCACATCTCCGTCCTGGGTAGGCAAAGCGGTCGTTTCCTCTCTTACTCCAGTGACTGGTGATCTCCAGATGGAGGGGGTGAGAGGAGTTCTCCAAAATGGAATCTAGTTTCCTCGCTGTACGCACCCTGGTTATTTCCTCCACCCCCTGTAGAGAGGACCCAACAATAGAGCTATTATAAACCCTAATGGACATATTAAAGCCTCCAGGCTATCATATGCTTTCATAATGTATTGACTGCTCTGTGCTCTTAGTATGTCACCAAATAAAATCTATAATACTAGTAAGACGCCCTAAGGGGAGCACACACACCTTGCCGCGGGCAGCTGTGCAGCGCCGCGTGGCAGTATTGACGTGCGTAAGTGCCGGGTTACGTGTTAACACCATTTCCCCCGGTGGGGGAAAACATTTTCACCTTGCAGCAGCGCCAAACAGAACAGAGAGAAGACCCGTGTCTGACCCTGCCAGTGGGGCTTAGTTTGTTGAAAATAATGGGGCCGTATGTTTTGACGCGCCGCTTCTGTATCCGGTGTGTGTGTGTGTGTGTGTTTCCTTTAGGTGTCTTACTACTGGGCTCGTGCGCATGGGTGCGTGCACATGGGTGCGTGCACGCATCCACCTGGGTGACAGCAGACCATGGGCACTGATTTTTCTATATTCAAAGGGCTGCCCATTGATTGAAGTAAGCTTGCAGATCGTCTATTTTCAAATGGCCGAATACAGTAAGCTATAGCCCTATAGAATACAGTAGGCTATAGGCCTATAGAATACAGTAAGCTATAGCCCTATAGAATACAGTAGGCTAGAGGCCTATAGAATACAGTAAGCTATAGCCCTATAGAATACAGTAGGCTAGAGGCCTACAGGGCTGAAGTGTTGGTGGCTAATCTGTGTGTTGTAATAAAAATCCAAATCTACAAGGACCAATGTGCCGCTGTGTGGTGTTCCCTCAAACAAGAGGACTCTCTCTCTCTCTCTCTCTCTCTCTCTCTCTCTCTCTCTCTCTCTCTCTCTCTCTCTCTGTCTCTCTCTCTCTCTCTCTCTCTCTCTGTCTCTCTCTGTCTCTCTCTCTCTCTCTCTCTCTCTCTCTCTCTCTCTCTGTCTCTCTCTCTCTCTCTCTCTCTCTCTCTCTCTCTCTCTCTCTCTCTCTCATAGTGTTCATCAGTCATACAGTAGCAGCCTCTACAGCGATATGAGGACAGGTCCATTTAAAGGACCGTTGAGCACAGAGTCTTCATGATGAGACTCTATAAGGCTTAAAGGACATTTAGACATTTAGCTCCACAATACGCTGAGTGTGAGGAAGAAGAAACCCTGACACCGACCTTCACCTAAACCACAGTGTACTCTGGTACTCTATGTAATCTACGTTATATTTACCAGAATGTACTCTAGTACTCTATGTAATCTACTCTAAACAGAAAAAGTACAAAACTAGAAGCAGTGCTCTTCCGTGCACAGGTCTCCACCAGGTCAGGTAGGTTATTGTGGCCTCCTGGTGGCGCTATAACAGGTCAGGTAGGTTATTGTGGCCTCCTGGTGGCGCTATAACAGGTCAGGTAGGAAAGTGTGGCCTCCTGGTGGCGCTATAACAGGTCAGGTAGGTTATTGTGGCCTCCTGGTGGCGCTATAATAGGCCAATGTGAAAAGGGAGCCATCTCTTCGGCCTCTCATGGCAAATGGGACGCCACATTCATAATTTGAGGCATTTTGTTCTAAACATGTGTTTTCCAAATCTTACCTACTGGTGGCGCTATAACAGGCCAATGTGAAAAGGGTGTCATGTGTTCTTTGACCTAGTGGGAATGTGTGTGCAAAATGTCACACAAATTGCACACTGCGTTCATGATTTGAGGCATTTTGTTCAAAACGGACCAATCCTGCAAACTTTGGAAGGTAATCTTAGCCAATCGGGAAGGAATATGAAAAAGCAAAGATATCTGTCTTGATCACATGACTATAGAGATTGTGTGTAGCAAGTTGTGTGAAATTTGGATAAAATCTGAAGAAGGCATGTTAAAAAAGGGTTTTACATAAGTCGGCCTCCTGGTGGCGCTATATATAAATATATAAATGTGAGAAATGAAGGGCAAAGGTTTCTCTTTATCCTCTACAATGCTTACATACAACACTTTACAGTGATCGGTGGAGTTATAGATAAAACATAAATCAGGCTGGTATAGCGCCACCATGAGGCTGATTTTACAATGTTTAAGTGACATGTCTTCTTCAGCCTAGTGGGAATGTGACGGAAATCACACTGTGTTCATGATTTGAGGCATTTTGAGAGAGAGAGAGAGAGAGAGAGAGAGAGAGAGAGAGAGAGAGAGAGAGAGAGAGAGAGAGAGGAGAGAGAGAGAGAGAGAGAGAGAGAGAGAGAGAGAGAGACATTGGAGAGAAGCAACCCAAAAACAGCAAACTAGACAGAGAATACACTGTGGCAGAATACCTGAGCAAGGTGACCGACCCAAAACAAAGAAGAATCTTGAGTAGGTACAGACTCAGTGAGCACAGTCTAGCAATCGAGAAAGGACGTCATAGACATACCTGGCTCCCTAGAGAAAACAGACTTTGCACCCACTGCACACAAAATGAAGTGGAAACTGAGCTACTCTTCCTAACCACCTGTCCACTGTACCAACACATCACATACATACTGACCACCTGTCCACTGTACCAAGACATCACATACTGACCACCTGTCCACTGTACCAAGACATCAGAGACACATACTGACCACCTGTCCGCTGTACCAAGACATCACAGACACATACTGACCACCTGTCCACTGTACCAAGACATCACATACTGACCACCTGTCCACTGTACCAAGACATCACATACTGACCACCTGTCCACTGTACCAAGACATCACAGGCACATACTGACCACCTGTCCACTGTACCAAGACATCACATACTGACCACCTGTCCACTGTACCAAGACATCACATACTGACCACCTGTCCACTGTACCAAGACATCACATACTGACCACCTTGTTACGTGTGTCAATGTTGGAAGAGTGTCAGAGACAGAGTGTGTGGATATGTGCGTGTGCGCAGTGAGTGTGTGTGTGAGGGTGATTTCCAGGTGCTGCCCATCCGCTGATTACTGGGTGCCAATCCTCAGCCCTTCCTGTGTTGGTTGGGCTTGCCTACTTAAGGAAGCCAAACACCTGAAGACTTTGGCAGTACTTGGAGTAGTACTGTCCCCTGCACGCCTGCCATGCTCTTGTGTAGTTTTAATATAATATGCCATTTCACCTTTGTGGTCTGATAACTTTCATTAAGCTTGTAAGTGCAAGTCTTTCTGAAGTTACTGAGGTTTAGGTCTACCCTTTGGTGTCACTACTGTGAAGAGTCCTTACAACAGATTTCAGCTGACTGTTTAGGTTAATAATGCTCAGGCAGTTTTGACACAACTTAAATCACGGTGTTCAGAAATGGTAGTATTGTGGCGCCAGTTTATTGTAAACGCCAACTTTTCAGTCAGGTTAAAATAGTGTAGTCAGGTTAGTTTAGATTCTCATCATGTCATGTTTATTTTATGTTAGCATATGTAGTGTTTAAATAATAAGTATAGGTTTAGATTGTTTTATTAATTTCTTTGGTTTGCGCCAGATACTTACTTTTCTACTGTTTAAAATCATGTTGAAAACGTTAAAGTTATGTCTAATAATAACTGTCAAATCATGAAAACTAATAAGAAATATAGAAAACAAGTGGTCAATAAAAACAGACTTCACTTTCCAACCTGCATGTGACAATCCTTTATTCCCCTAGCCTTTAGGATTGTAACATTTGGGGGCTCGTCATTTAAAAGCAGTTGGTGAGTGGAATCTGTGTTTGTTAGCATTGATTAGTTGAGTTCAGTAGCAGGAAATGGCAGCTTTTGATTCGAAAGCATTTTGTGGCTGATCCTTCAATTGGTGATTTTGGTTGTAGGTACTGTAGAAAAACTATTTGGTAATTTAATCAGGACCACTTCTGGGTGATGGATAAATGGGGATGTTAAAAGTAAACCGAGGACATGAGGGTGGTGTTCCTGCTGGAGCAGTCCGTTCTGAAGGTGTTGGACACAAAAAGGGGGGAGCCGTTGTGGTGGTGAGAGCACTGTGTCTGGTGGTTATGGCTGTGGCACAGCCTGTTGTGAGACCTAAACCTGGCACATCACCACCATGCTTACATTCGAGCTCACCTCCTGGTTCAGCTACTCTTGAATCAAGTGCACATGGCACGTGTGGGGAGGCAAAAGCCAGCTTTCCAAATAGAGCTCATGGAAATTGAGTTCAGATCCGCATTCGTGGATGCGGTGAGAAGGAGATCTGGGGCTCCAGAGGCCCTGGGTAATGCTGCTGCTGAGACCGCGCAGGCACCCTGTCCAGGTACAGTCAATTTGGAAAAAATGTAGCACATTGTTTTAGTGCACCCCTCTCTATTAGTCTGAAGTGGTTTCATGTTCTGGTTAAAAGTAATTAATTGGCCCATCAGTGGGTGGATCAGTCACAAAATGGCGATGCAGGTTTGTGGTAGATATTACTACTTTTGAATTTGTTAATGTAGTGATTTCTACTTTGTTTTGTATGTGGCGATAGTGCTATTCAGTTTAGTAATTTTATTCTGGTTAATGATCAATGGGTTGGGTATCATGTACTAGCACTATCACTACTTGGTATGTGGTGTTATCATTACTTGGGTGCTACAGTATATGTAGTGGTAACATTACTGGTTATGTGGTGATTCCCTCACTACTTGATTATGTTGGACATTGGGGCTCTTTGTATATAGTATGTCCAACCCGGTGTTAGGTGGTTGCTACTTGGGGCTAGGTAGTAATATGCATTACTCAGGGGTCTTTGTGTTATGTAATGATATTGACTACTGTTATGTAGAACTACCGTAGCACTACTAGGTGCAGGGGCATCTCAATAAGGTGTTCCCTCACTAGAGAGGCTACTTCTCTTAGGTTTACAGTGAATAGAGTATTAGGTTCTGTCCATGGACAATGTTCTTGAATAATACCGGTCTTGAATTCTTGAACCCGCAATTGTTCTGTTTTGACCCAACTAACGGCGGGTGCTAAATGTTTTAGTAACTCTCCGGTCGTGAATTGTTAAATCTGCTAAGGTGACAAGTTAAAGTGAAGATTTTCGGGGCAGCCTTTGGTTGACTGTTAGTTGGATTAGCTTCTGTCAAGCGATTTAACTCAGATTTTGGATTTTGGTAACACAAATCAGTGCAGGGGGAGTCTTCAAAACCCTAACCCCTCACTAGAGTGTAGTTGAGGCTCACTCTTTCGAATTTTGTGAACAGGTGGTTATTTAAATAGGTCTGAAAGAAGCTTCTATAAATTCATGCATCAACGTAAATCCTCTTAAACTCAGTACATTTAGAAAATCCTTTGAATTATACAAACATCAGGGGAGATGTTTGATTTTAAGGGTGGGGGTGTTACGTGTGTCAATGTTGGAAGAGTGTCAGAGTGTGTGGATATGTGCGTGTGCGCAGTGAGGGTGATTTCCAGGTGCTGCCCATCCGCTGATTACTGGGTGCCAATCCTCAGCCCTTCCTGTGATTGGTTGGGCTTGCCTACTTAAGGAAGCCAAACACCTGACTTTGGCAGTACTTGGAGTAGTACTGTCCCCTGCACGCCTGCCATGCTCTTGTGTAGTTTTAATATAATATGCCATTTCACCTTTGTGGTCTGATAACTTTCATTAAGCTTGTAAGTGCAAGTCTTTCTGAAGTTACTGAGGTTTAGGTCTACCCTTTGGTGTCACTACTGTGAAGAGTCCTTACAACAGATTTCAGCTGACTGTTTAGGTTAATAATGCTCAGGCAGTTTTGACACAACTTAAATCACGGTGTTCAGAAATGGTAGTATTGTGGCGCCAGTTTATTGTAAACGCCAACTTTTCATTCAGGTTAAAATAGTGTAGTCAGGTTAGTTTAGATTCTCATCATGTCATGTTTATTTTATGTTAGCATATGTAGTGTTTAAATAATAAGTATAGGTTTAGATTGTTTTATTCATTTCTTTGGTTTGCGCCAGATACTTACTTTTCTACTGTTTAAAATCATGTTGAAAACGTTAAAGTTATGGCTAATAATAACTGTCAAATCATGAAAACTAATAAGAAATATAGATAACAAGTGGTCAATAAAAACAGACTTCACTTTCCAACCTGCATGTGACAATCCTTTATTCCCCTAGCCCAGGGGTCCTCAAATACAAATCTTGAAGGTCCAGAAATATTTTTTTGAAACAGGTCCGGGTCCGAAAAAAAGGCGAAGGCGAAATAAGGCGGATACATTTATACAGTATGTACTGTATGTATGTATGTTTATTTTATAATCATTAGAATTGTTTATTTTAATTATTATTATTATTATTTGGAACTTTGAAAATCTCAGTTGGAACTGTTACCCCTGCTACCCGATGCTGGATAAGCGGTTGAAGATGGATGGATGTATGAATGGATAATTATTTATGCATGTAGAGTAGGCTACATTATTTACATTTATTGTGTAGCAATAAAACACTGGCTTATAGTTTAATTATTGGAAACTAAAGAGCATGAATGCAATATTAGGCTTGTCATTCAGAATGGAAAATAAAGTGAAACTTAGCGTGAGGGGGAGAGGATTACTTGACATTCAGTTGACACACTACTGCACAAGCCAGACTGTGCTATGTCAAATGGCCAGTCAAATCAGGGTCAACGAGTCATAGTTAAACACAGCCTAGGATAGCTGGCAATAATATGCGACGACACATCACATTGTTAAAGACGCATGATCACGCATCGCGAGTTTCGCGACCATTTCTCGTCTAATGCAAGCAGTTGGAGCCTTACATCGTGGATATTAATTTGTTGCTGTTGT
>NC_137820.1:865000-895000 GCF_963921795.1 Nannobrachium achirus | reverse complement strand
GAGAGAGAGATGAAGCAGGGACCCCTTAGTTGAGAGAGAGATGAAGCAGGGACCCCTTAGTTGAGAGAGAGATGAAGCAGGGACCCCTTAGTTGAGAGAGAGATGAAGCAGGGACCCCTTAGCTGAGAGAGAGATGAAGCAGGGACCCCTTAGTTGAGAGAGAGATGAAGCAGGGACCCCTTAGTTGAGAGAGAGATGAAGCAGGGACCCCTTAGTTGAGCGAGAGATGAAGCAGGGACCCCTTAGTTGAGAGAGAGATGAAGCAGGGACCCCTTAGTTGAGAGAGAGATGAAGCAGGGACCCCTTAGTTGAGAGAGAGATGAAGCAGGGACCCCTTAGTTGAGAGAGAGATGAAGCAGGGACCCCTTAGCTGAGAGAGATGAAGCAAGGACCCCTTAGTTAAGAGAGAGATGAAGCAGGGACCCCTTAGCTGAGAGAGAGATGAAGCAGGGACCCCTTAGCTGAGAGAGATGAAGCAGGGACCCCTTAGCTGAGAGAGATGAAGCAAGGACGCCTTAGTTGAGAGAGAGAGAGATGAAGCAGGGACCCCTTAGTTGAGAGAGAGATGAAGCAGGGACCCCCACAACCCATAGATTCCATATAGTTTCATTGTTTGACAGCACAATCATCAGTGTATTTTGGATTCATGTCAATTTGTGTTTTCAGATATTTAACCACTTGAACCGTCAATACTTAATAAACTTGACCTTTCACTCTGTACTTAGTCTGCTCTTTTCCCCTCTGCACCAAACCTCTTAGCAAAAAATAGCAGATCTACAGATCTACGCCTCACAGCGCGAGGCGTTGTGAGCTTGTAGATTTTAGAGCTTGTAGATTTGCCTGAACAAGCAAACAGAAGAAAGACAAATCATAATAATTAGGGCGAGATTATGTGATTATGGGTGTTATGATAATGTGATTATAATTATGGCTGTTGATGAGCAAAGTGATTAAAATGGTAAATGTATGGGTGGGGATTAAAGCAAAGCAGAAACAACATGTAATAATATTATAATGAAGCCTACATCATTAAACTATTAAATATGATCATATAATGAAGCCTACATCATTAAACTATTAAATATTATCATATAATGAGGCCTACATCATTAATCATTAAACTAATAAATATTATCATATAATGAAGCCTACATCATTAATCATTAAACTATTAAATATTATCATATAATGAAGCCTACATCATTAAACTATTAAATATTATCATATAATGAAGCCTACATCATTAAACTAATAAATATTATCATAATGAAGCCTACATCATTAAACTATTAAATATTATCATATAATGAAGCCTACATCATTAAACTATTAAATATTATCATATAATGAAACCTACATCATTAAACTAATACATATTATCATATAATGAAGCCTACATCATTAATCATTAAACTAATAAATATTATCATTAAATGAACTCAAGGAAATCAACATCTTATGCTGTGTTTCTTAAACTATTTATTTGACTTCTCGAACCTTAAAAGAGGAATTTGACGTTTTGCCCCGGAACCAATTTATATGGTTTTATATTAACTGTAGGCGTAAACACATCCATGGTGGGGAACAAGCTTACAATTTATCATTTAAGCATTTAGCAGACACTCTTAATCCAGAGCTACTTACAATACGTAAGGTAACACATCAACATCAATACATCAACATCAATACATCAACATCAATACATCACATGAGAAGAAATAGTATTGTAATCTATAGAAAAAGAACAGGGAGACCAAGCACCTTTACCTTCACCTTTACCTAACCCTAACCCTAACCCTGACCCTGACCAAGCACCTTCAGTAAAACTTTATATAAAACCTAAAAAAGACATGCTATCTAACTTTCATGTTTGGTCATTGAGGGTAGGCGAGTGCTACAGTAAGTGCTATGGGCTGAGGTGGAGTCTGAAGAGGTGAGTCTTCAGACCACGGTGGAAGCTAGGGAGTGAGTCTGTAGTTCTAATGGAAGCTATGTGCACATGCTGGGAGGCCAGTGAGGAGAGAGTTACAATAGTCAAGTTTTGATATGACAGATGTCTGGATGAGGAGCTGGGCTGCCTCCTGGGTGAGGAACGGTCTGATTTTACGGATGTTATAGAGTGTGAACCTAGAGGACCGGGTGATTGATGCAATGTGTGCCTTGAATGATAGCTGGCTGTCCAGGACCACACCAAGGTTTCTAGCGGTAGGAAACAAAGTCACCAATGCATTATCTATGGAAATAGTGAGATCTTGCATGGGGCAAGACTTAGCTGAGGTTCAGCTTGAGTTGGTGGGCTTGAGGTGGTGGGCTGACATCCACTGTGAGATGTCGGCCAGACATGCAGCGATGCGTTCTTCCACCTGGGTGGCAGAAGGGGGGAAGGACAAAAACAGTTGAGTGTCATCAGCATAGCAGTGATAGGATAGGTTGACAGCAGAGATGACAGCACCAAGGGATTTAGTGTACAGGGAGAAAAGGAAAGGGCCTTTGAAGCCTCCTCCCCCCTTTCGTTTCGTTTTTAACATCGCACACATTTATCCTGATATAAATAAAAATCATTAAGCATGTTTAGCTTGCTGCTTAGCAGAAATTACATTTTAAAATATGTTTTCATGAACGGAAATGCCAGCTTCCATTACTCGCCGTTCAGGAGGTGTAGTTCCAGACTATACAGCATTCGGAGATTGTGGAATAGTTGTCTGGCTACGCGAGACTACTGGCGCAGCTACCGTGTAAACAGTTGCAGATGGAGCTCAGCGATGGAGTACGACCTGATGTAAATAACAACAACAACATGAAATCTGTTGTAGTTTGTTCTACCAAATCTTTAGATAGTAAAGTATATAAATTAGATAACATGTAGGAGTCTCAGAAGTAATGTTGTGGAGTGCCCATTGGTTAGATCTCTATGCCCATACATGGTGTTCCATGTTGGAGTGCCCGTTGGGCAGATCTTTATGCCCATATATGGTGTTCCATGTGAGCCCACATTGTTTTGTAGGAACAGTATTTCTAGTTATATATCAAATTGTTCATGAAATGTTTTTTTGTAGCTACGTTTGAATTTGTTTTCAAATCATAAAAATCTGCGGAATATTGTGGATCGAAAAAAAAAGAGAAAATAAAATCTTTTAGAATAATAACAATTTGAGTTTGGTGGACACACACACACACACACACACACACACACACACACACACACACACACACACACACACACACCAGGGTTGTCAACATTGGACTGTCAGAATCCAGGAGATTTATTTTTGGGGGGCGCGCGGAACTCCCCAACCGGGGTCTGGGGGGTCCTCTCCCCAAAACGTATTAATAGATATTTTTTCCTGTGTTCTGTTGAATTTTGTGCATGTTTGATACATTTATCAGGCTTACTTTACTAGCATGGGTACAATTTCAGCCTTAAAATGCCAAATGTTGTTGTACAGATTTGATGACTGAAGCAAAAGGACATCTTTAATAATGATTTCTCATCTTTAAGTCATTACTTAATTGAATATCTGTATGATCTTTCTTGCATGCATTGCCCCCACCCCTAAAGCGGGGGGTCTGGGGGTCCTCCCCCAGAAAAAATTTAACATAGTAGATGTAATTTCCTGTGTTCTGGTGAATTTTGGGAGTTTGATACAAAATCCAGGAGAAATCCAGGAGATTTGCCAATCCAGGAGACTCCCAGGAGAGGGGTTCAAAATCCAGGAGACTCCTGGGAAATCCAGGAGAGTTGACAGGCCTGACACACACACACACACACACACACACACACACACTGTGTAGCCTACAGCAGTTTCTACTACCGTTGCTCCATTTGTGTCAAGTGGTTGAACTGTTGGACATTAAGCTGCTGAGAGCTGCGACACCACGCTCACGCACACACACACACACACACACACACACACACACACACACACACACACACACACACACACACACGCGCGCGCGCACCACACCAGAACAGAACGACATCTCCTCCACAAAACATAAATAAATGAGTGTCACACCCCCCCACCCCACGCACGCACGCACGCACGCGCACGCACGCTGTGACGCTGCTGTGTGTGTCTGCGCTGCAGCTGCTATTTTTCACCCGCGCGTGTTTTTATCATCAGCGACAACAGAAGAACAGAAGAACCTCCATCATCAGCCTGAGCAGCGGTGCCTGCAGCTCTCTGTGTCCGCTGCCAGGGCGCTGATCCCCGGACACACAGCGCGGGGAGGCTCGCTGCCACTGCGGAGGAGAGGAGACACCACCAGCCATGCTGCCACCGCTGCACCGCGGCTGCTCTCCGCCGGGACGCACAGCCTCTCAGCGGGCAGCGGGAGGACAGAGGAGCCGCTGATCTGCTCTGCTCCGGAGGAACTGAAGATGAAATGAAATGGCGATGTTTTGTTCTGGGAGGAGGAAGATGATGATGATGATGATGATGATGATGATGATGATGAGGGTCTCTCACTGAAGGAGATCTGACAACACATGGATTATTAAAGACAAAGACAAAGAAGAAGAGAAAAGAAGAGAAGATGTTTTATAGATCTGTTGTGTTTCTGTGCTTCAGGACATACAGTGAAGTGAAGTCTACCTGGAACATGCATGTTTAATAACTGTGTGATGTCGCATGGTCAACTCTGGGATTAATAAGTCATGGAGCAGCCTGTCTGTCATGGTTGAACTGAAGAGTCCATGAAGTCCTGATCTGCTTTTAGGATGTCTGAACTGAACTCTGTTAGAAGAGACTACTTCTACACTGGAACAATCCATTCTGTTATGAGAGACTACATCTACACTGTCTGTAACAATTATCTACAGTGTAACAATCCATTGTTGGACTCTACCCTGGTGAAGTGTGTTGTTCCACATAAGAAGTATTTCTCTACATATGGATGGATGAGTCTACCATGGTATTGTTCTAAATAAGAAGTGTTCTCAGTGTTCATATGGATGACTCTACAATTATGACCTATCATTAATAAGTAGTGTGTCTCTACATATGGATGGATGAGTCTACCATTATGAACTCTCATTAATAAGATGGTGAACTACCAGAAGTACATTACAGTCATGCAGCTGGCTCTCGGGGTGACCGCCATCAACAAAGAACACCGTCTTCCTCCTAGGAAACATATGTGGTGAGTAGAAGGGGGGGGGGGGTAGGACCCTCAGACTATCATCTCTATAAGACTATCATCTCCATACGCAGCATCCTTCGTCGCCCGGCTGACGACATTGAGCCACGCGAGGCGAGGCGTAGTAAAGTAGAGATGTGGAGTGAAGGATGTACGTGTTGAACCCTCCTCCTCCTCCTCAGAGAGAAGAATAGATGCACCGCTGTGTGTGTGTGTGTGTGTGTGTGTGTGTGTGTGTGTGTGTGTGTGTGTGTGTGTGTGTGTGTGTGTGTGTGTGTGTGTGTGTGTGTGTGTGTGTGTGTAGAATAGATGTAGACATTATGAGGAATCATTTTCTTTGTCTTCACAAGAAAAGACAAAAAAAGTGTTGTGGTTAAAGAAACATACCGTATGTTTATGATTAGAACAAGATCCAAGTTGGGTTTGCTGTTTGGAAGATTTATCATTTAGAAGTTAGTTTTAGAGCTACAGATCCATGTGCCATTGGGAAGACAGTAGACTCTCAGTGGATTTGCAGAACATTGAGCTTGTAGATCAGTTATTTTTTTGCTATTTGTTTGACCGTCTCTGACATCAAAGTTTTAATTCACCCATGAAGGTGGATTCTGCTTCTCTATGGAATGGATGGTTTCTGGTTTCTTGCTGTTAGTGAGTTTCTGCAAAAATACACTCCATTCTCCATAACAATTATAACATCATGTATGTAGTGTAATTATAACATCAAAACAGGCTGTGGAAAAGAATGCATTTGCAGGACATTTTTCAGGAAAATACAGCAGATCTGTACATTTATAGGATGATAACAGATCTATACATTTATAATGATAGTTCTCAGGTTAGGATGATAACAGATCTATACATTTATAATGATAGTTCTCAGGTTAGGATGATAACAGATCTGTACATTTATAATGATAGTTCTCAGGTTAGGATGATAACAGATCTGTACATTTATAATGATAGTTCTCAGGTTAGGATGATAACAGATCTATACATTTATAATGATAGTTCTCAGGTTAGGATGATAACAGATCTATACATTTATAATGATAGTTCTCAGGTTAGGATGATAACAGATCTGTACATTTATAATGATAGTTCTCAGGTTAGGATGATAACAGATCTGTACATTTATAATGATAGTTCTCAGGTTAGGATGATAACAGATGTATATTTATAATGATAGTTCTCAGGTTAGGATGATAACAGATGTACATTTATAATGATAGTTCTCAGGTTAGGATGATAACAGATGTACATTTATAATGATAGTTCTCAGGTTAGGATGATAACAGATCTATACATTTATAATGATAGTTCTCAGGTTAGGATGATAACAGATCTATACATTTATAATGATAGTTCTCAGGTTAGGATGATAACAGATGTACATTTATAATGATAGTTCTCAGGTTAGGATGATAACAGATGTACATTTATAATGATAGTTCTCAGGTTAGGATGATAACAGATGTACATTTATAATGATAGTTCTCAGGGTTAGGATGATAACAGATCTGTACATTTATAATGATAGTTCTCAGGTTAGGATGATAACAGATGTACATTTATAATGATAGTTCTCAGGTTAGGATGATAACAGATCTATACATTTATAATGATAGTTCTCAGGTTAGGATGATAACAGATGTACATTTATAATGATAGTTCTCAGGTTAGGATGATAACAGATCTGTACATTTATAATGATAGTTCTCAGGTTAGGATGATAACAGATGTACATTTATAATGATAGTTCTCAGGTTAGGATGATAACAGATCTATACATTTATAATGATAGTTCTCAGGTTAGGATGATAACAGATGTACATTTATAATGATAGTTCTCAGGTTAGGATGATAACAGATCTATACATTTATAATGATAGTTCTCAGGTTAGGATGATAACAGATCTATGCATTTATAATGATAGTTCTCAGGTTAGGATGATAACAGATCTGTACATTTATAATGATAGTTCTCAGGTTAGGATGATAACAGATCTATACATTTATAATGATAGTTCTCAGGTTAGGATGATAACAGATCTATACATTTATAATGATAGTTCTCAGGTTAGGATGATAACAGATGTACATTTATAATGATAGTTCTCAGGTTAGGATGATAACAGATCTATACATTTATAATGATAGTTCTCAGGTTAGGATGATAACAGATGTACATTTATAATGATAGTTCTCAGGTTAGGATGATAACAGATCTATACATTTATAATGATAGTTCTCAGGTTAGGATGATAACAGATGTACATTTATAATGATAGTTCTCAGGTTAGGATGATAACAGATCTGTACATTTATAATGATAGTTCTCAGGTTAGGATGATAACAGATGTACATTTATAATGATAGTTCTCAGGTTAGGATGATAACAGATCTATACATTTATAATGATAGTTCTCAGGTTAGGATGATAACAGATGTACATTTATAATGATAGTTCTCAGGTTAGGATGATAACAGATCTATACATTTATAATGATAGTTCTCAGGTTAGGATGATAACAGATCTATACATTTATAATGATAGTTCTCAGGTTAGGATGATAACAGATGTACATTTATAATGATAGTTCTCAGGTTAGGATGATAACAGATCTATACATTTATAATGATAGTTCTCAGGTTAGGATGATAACAGATCTATACATTTATAATGATAGTTCTCAGGTTAGGATGATAACAGATCTGTACATTTATAATGATAGTTCTCAGGTTAGGATGATAACAGATCTATACATTTATAATGATAGTTCTCAGGTTAGGATGATAACAGATCTATACATTTATAATGATAGTTCTCAGGTTAGGATGATAACAGATGTACATTTATAATGATAGTTCTCAGGTTAGGATGATAACAGATCTATACATTTATAATGATAGTTCTCAGGTTAGGATGATAACAGATGTACATTTATAATGATAGTTCTCAGGTTAGGATGATAACAGATCTATACATTTATAATGATAGTTCTCAGGTTAGGATGATAACAGATGTACATTTATAATGATAGTTCTCAGGTTAGGATGATAACAGATCTATACATGTATAATGATAGTTCTCAGGTTAGGATGATAACAGATCTATACATTTATAATGATAGTTCTCAGGTTAGGATGATAACAGATGTACATTTATAATGATAGTTCTCAGGTTAGGATGATAACAGATCTGTACATTTATAATGATAGTTCTCAGGTTAGGATGATAACAGATGTACATTTATAATGATAGTTCTCAGGTTAGGATGATAACAGATCTATACATGTATAATGATAGTTCTCAGGTTAGGATGATAACAGATCTATACATTTATAATGATAGTTCTCAGGTTAGGATGATAACAGATGTACATTTATAATGATAGTTCTCAGGTTAGGATGATAACAGATCTATACATTTATAATGATAGTTCTCAGGTTAGGATGATAACAGATGTACATTTATAATGATAGTTCTCAGGTTAGGATGATAACAGATCTATACATTTATAATGATAGTTCTCAGGTTAGGATGATAACAGATGTACATTTATAATGATAGTTCTCAGGTTAGGATGATAACAGATCTATACATTTATAATGATAGTTCTCAGGTTAGGATGATAACAGATCTATACATTTATAATGATAGTTCTCAGGTTAGGATGATAACAGATGTACATTTATAATGATAGTTCTCAGGTTAGGATGATAACAGATCTATACATTTATAATGATAGTTCTCAGGTTAGGATGATAACAGATGTACATTTATAATGATAGTTCTCAGGTTAGGATGATAACAGATCTATACATTTATAATGATAGTTCTCAGGTTAGGATGATAACAGATCTGTACATTTATAATGATAGTTCTCAGGTTAGGATGATAACAGATCTATACATTTATAATGATAGTTCTCAGGTTAGGATGATAACAGATGTACATTTATAATGATAGTTCTCAGGTTAGGATGATAACAGATCTATACATTTATAATGATAGTTCTCAGGTTAGGATGATAACAGATGTACATTTATAATGATAGTTCTCAGGTTAGGATGATAACAGATCTATACATTTATAATGATAGTTCTCAGGTTAGGATGATAACAGATGTACATTTATAATGATAGTTCTCAGGTTAGGATGATAACAGATGTACATTTATAATGATAGTTCTCAGGTTAGGATGATAACAGATGTACATTTATAATGATAGTTCTCAGGTTAGGATGATAACAGATCTATACATTTATAATGATAGTTCTCAGGTTAGGATGATCTGTACATTTATAATGATAGTTCTCAGGTTAGGATGATAACAGATCTATACATTTATAATGATAGTTCTCAGGTTAGGATGATAACAGATCTATACATTTATAATGATAGTTCTCAGGTTAGGATGATAACAGATCTGTACATTTATAATGATAGTTCTCAGGTTAGGATGATAACAGATCTATACATTTATAATGATAGTTCTCAGGTTAGGATGATAACAGATGTACATTTATAATGATAATTCTCAGGTTAGGATGATAACAGATGTACATTTATAATGATAGTTCTCAGGTTAGGATGATAACAGATGTACATTTATAATGATAGTTCTCAGGTTAGGATGATAACAGATCTATACATTTATAATGATAGTTCTCAGGGTTAGGATGATAACAGATGTACATTTATAATGATAGTTCTCAGGTTAGGATGATAACAAATGTACATTTATAATGATAGTTCTCAGGTTAGGATGATAACAGATCTATACATTTATAATGATAGTTCTCAGGTTAGGATGATAACAGTTCTGTACATTTATAATGATAGTTCTCAGGGTTAGGATGATACGTTTATTAGTTAGTTTAGTGTTGGATTTACACCTGATTTAATACTTAGTTGTTACCCAGGGGGCAAAGGAAGGTGTGCTGCATTTGCCCCGACATAAAAAGTTGTCCACCAGAAATATTATATCTATGACCCAGTAGGATCACAACCTATATGGACAACCCGGTCAATTTGTACAACAAAGTCCAATATGGCCGCCTCAATATTAGCCCCTATTAGTTTTAATGGGGGTGAATAGGGCAAAATTTTAAACTGAGGGATATTTCCACGAAACTTCACAGGTTGATCAATGGTATACTTATGAACATTTTTTGTATTGCAAGTTTCCATGAAATCCAATATGGCCGCCACAATATGGCCGCCATAATGTAAGGACCCAGAAAATAGGTTTTGCCTCTAACTTCTGAACCAGATGAGCTAGAAACGCAAACTTGGTGTCTATTTCATGGTGTCTGACCATGGGAGACTCAATGGAATAGCTAATTTTATTATTGGGTGTGTCTGGACCTTTATTGTGCATATTTGCAAGATGGTGGACTCCCAAAATAGAGCTTTAACATAATTTCTACCATGATTGTTGACTGCTTTTGCAAATACAAGCAATATGAATCCATTTGCTAAGATTTATGGCACAGAAGGGACTTATACCTGTATTATTCTTGAGTTAGCATGTTGTCAAAATGGCTGTAAACAAGATATTATATTTCCTGTCCGATTCTACTGTATGTAGTTGTAGCAATGACTTCAGATTAAATCAGAGACCAAAACAATGTATCTTAGAAATTATTTTTTTATTTAAAAAAAAAAGAAAAAAAGAGAGAGATTATCTCAATGAAATGAATGCAACTGCCTTTTTGGGTCTTTCACACATAGACATGCACATGCTTTCCAACAACTTCAGCTTCAGGGAAATTATAATGAACACATGATTAAAACAGGCTGCATTATAATGCAAATAATTGCTAGTCACTATCACTGTCATGTGTACCTATCCTGCTGCATCTTGTCTCCAGTCCTTGGCAACGACACCCCAAGTAGCATGCAATTCCCTTCTTCGCACATGAAGTTCAATCACCCGAGAGAGACTTGGAGTAGAACCGCTGCTCCTTCACTTGGAAAGGAGTCAGCTTAGGTGGTTCGGGCATCTAGTACGGATGACCCCCGAGCGCCTTCCTAGGAAGGTCCTCGATGCACGTCCCACTGGGAGGAGACCCCGTGGCAGACCTAAGACCAGATGGAAGGATATCTCCAGACTGGCCTGGGAACGCCTCGGTATACTCCCAGAGGGAGTGGAGGAAGTTGCGCAGGATAAGGAAATCTGGAAGTCTCAGTTGGAACTGTTACCCCCGCGACCCGATTCCGGATAAGCGGTTGAAGATGGATGGATGGATGGATGGATGGCACATGAACAGTTTTTCTGGCAGCCTTTGATACAGCTACATGATATTGCCTTGTCCATTGATATAGGCCAGGCTGGCTCTGTAGATGTACAGGGGACTGCCTTCCCATCACTGAGAGACCATCCATATTCAGTGAAGCAAGGGATGTCTGGCTTCGCGATGTGTGCAGTTTTATCTATTATGGCTGCAAGAGCAGCTCTTTTCAGGTGCAGGCCAAAGGCATTTTCTGTAGGTGGCAGCAGCTTCAACAGGGTTGATCGGTTATTTAGGAACTTGTACACTCTCAGCTTTGCCAGGTCAAAGTCCTCCGAATGGTCAGCTTTTGATGCATATACAGCTATTGTGAGGTCTCTAGCCTGATTCTTGACATCCTCTGAGAGGGAATAAGAGGAATTTTCACCAAACTCCTGAAGTGCAGGGAGATCTAGACCCATGCTGGTCTTGAACCATGCCTTCTTTCCAGTGAAAAAGGGATAGCTGGTGGTATCTCTGCCACTCAGGCTGTGAATAAAGGGCAGGGCACGACACTGTGCGAGTCCAAGGGCTGAGACCATGTGATGGATAGGAAGATATGCATCCTGCTCTGTTCTCACCCACAGCTCTGGAAGGTCTAGGAGGTGGGTGGCAGCATGATATAGATGCCTATATCATGCTGCCGCCATGGGAAGGCAGTCCCCTGTCCATCTACAGAGCCAGCCTGGCCTATATCAATGGACAAGGCAATATCATGTAGCTGTATCAAAGGCTGCCAGAAAAACTGTTCATGTGCGAAGAAGGGAATTGCATGCTACTTGGGGTGTCGTTGCCAAGGACTGGAGACAAGATGCAGCAGGATAGGTACACATGACAGTGATAGTGACTAGCAATTATTTGCATTATAATGCAGCCTGTTTTAATCATGTGTTCATTATAATTTCCCTGAAGCTGAAGTTGTTGGAAAGCATGTGCATGTCTATGTGTGAAAGACCCAAAAAGGCAGTTGCATTCATTTCATTGAGATAATCTCTCTCTTTTTTTATTTTTTTTAATAAAAAAATAATTTCTAAAATACATTGTTTTGGTCTCTGATTTTATCTGAAGTCATTGCTACAACTACATACAGTAGAATCGGTCAGGAAATATAATATCTCATTTACAGCCATTTTGACAACATGCAAACTCAAGAATAATACAGGTATAAGTCCCTTCTGTGCCATAAATCTTAACAAATGGATTCATATTGCTTGTATTTGCAAAAGCAGTCAACAATCATGGTAGAAATTATGTTAAAGCTCTATTTTGGGAGTCCACCATCTTGCAAATATGCACAATAAAGGTCCAGACATACCCAATAATAAAATTAGCTATTCCATTGAGTCTCCCATGGTCAGACACCATGAAATAGACACCAAGTTTGCGTTTCTAGCTCATCTGGTTCAGAAGTTAGAGGCAAAACCTATTTTCTGGGTCCTTACATTATGGCGGCCATATTGTGGCGGCCATATTGGATTTCATGGAAACTTGCAATACAAAAAATGTTCATATGTATACCATTGATCAACCTGTGAAGTTTCGTGGAAATATCCCTCAGTTTAAAATTTTGCCCTATTCACCCCCCATTAAAACTAATAGGGGCTAATATTGAGGCGGCCATATTGGACTTTGTTGTACAAATTGACCGGGTTGTCCATATAGGTTGTGATCCTACTGGGTCATAGATAATATTTCTGGTGGACAACTTTTTATGTCGGGGCAAATGCAGGTTTCCTAAAAAAAGGCTGGTTTGCCCCCTGGGTACCTGGGCGGTGCGAGGCGTTGTGTGCGTAGATGTAGATGTGCGTAGATGTGTGCGTAGATCTGCTGTTTTCACTACTTTTGTGCAACGGCCTTGTATGATGAAGCAGGGCTTTGCTTTGCGAAAATATGTATAAATTTTAAACTTAGAGATACGAGGTTTCTGCCAGACAGTGACGATTTACTTTGTTGGCCGCCCAGCCCCCAAAATGGAACGAAGGCCGACATTTTATTTTTATTTTGTTCCTAAAGGCCGGCCGGGACCGGCCGGGAATGAACCGGCCGTTCGGGAGTTGTCCCGCTTTTCCCAATGGCCAGCACGTTCCTGGGTGTCCTGCAGGTGCCATGGCATTGGTCCAAAGGTTCATTGGTCCAAAGGTTCATTAGTCCAAAGGTTCATTGGTCCAAAGGTTCATTAGTCCAAAGGTTCATTGGTCCAAAGGTTCATTGGTCCAAAGGTTCATTGGTCCAAAGGTTCATTGGTCCAAAGGTTCATTAGTCCCAATGTGTTAAGAATACTAAGCCTAACTCTAACCCTAACCCCAACCTCAGTAACCCTAACTAAATTCGGAGTTTCGGACTAATGAACCTTCAGAATAATGAACCTTCAGAATAATGAACCTTCAGAATAATGAACCTTCAGAATAATGAACCTTCAGAATAATGAACCTTCAGAATAATGAACCTTCAGAATAATGAACCTTCAGAATAATGAACCTTCAGAATAATGAACCTTGGGACTTATGGGCAGTCCCTGTCCTGTACCCCCCAAAAAATTGCAGATCTACAAGCTCTTGAAGATCTGCTAGTTTTTTAGGAACCACACTAACAGAATCCCTTTTATGCACATATGGAGATCCCTGATGTCATCAATATTAAGCCCATATCTAGAACTTCATAAGGGATTGCCCATATATGGGAGAAGAGAGCCCATATCTGTGTGGCTGGCTGTTTCTACAGACAGGGATCTCCATATATGGGCCTAAAAGGGATTGTATGTATGATGTCAGATGTCATAGACATCATAGAACTTTCACGTAACGAAAAACTGAGTAAGCATGTTTGGGCTCTCACAGCAGTACATGGATCTCCATATATGGTACCAGGGGTCTCCATATATGGGTAACCGGTCGGATATACATCACTGGCCGGATGGCCAAGACATGGCGCGACCTCGCCCTTTAGGACGCGACCTCGCCCTTTAGGTGTCTTACTAGTTATGGTTTTGCTCTTATGTTTTTGTGTGAAGTAATCGTTTAATAATAAGTCAAACGTAATGTAGTACTTAAAGTACATAAAGTAGCCAGAAAGTCATAGCCAATCTACAAGCTCACAGCGCATCACAATTCGTATAAAGCTTTAGTGCAGTCTATGGTTTGCAGTATAGACAGTATAAAGTATTGAAACATGGAAATACTCCAGTATAAAGTAACTGTAGCGCAGTATAGACAGTATAAAGGTAGTAGTGTTATGTTCATCTACAGTAATATACAGTAGTATACAGTAGTATACAGTAATATACAGTAGTATACAGTAGTATACAGTAGTATAACGTAATATACAGTAGTATAAAGTAACATACAGTAATATACAGTAATATACAGTAGTATACAGATAATATACAGTAATATACAGTAGTATACAGTAGTATACAGTAATATAAAGTAATATACTGTAGTATAAAGTAATATACAGTAATATACAGTAGTATACAGATACAGTAATATACAGTAGTATACAGTAATATAAAGTAATATACTGTAGTATAAAGTAATATACAGTAGTATACATTAATATACAGTAGTATACAGTAATATACAGTAGTATACAGATACAGTAGTATACAGTATAACTGTAGTGCAGTATAGACAGTATAAAGGTAGTAGTGTTATGTTCATCTACAGTAGTATACAGTAGTATACAGTAATATACAGTAATATACAGTAATATACAGTAGTATACAGTAGTATACAGTAGTATACAGATACAGTAGTATACAGTAGTTTACAGTTTAGGCATTTAGCAGACGATTTTAATCCAAAGCGACTTACAATAAGCAAATAAACATCACCATAATAAACAAGATTAAGTGTCAGTACATCAACAGCAATATTACAAATGTGAATGAATATATATCTAGAAAAAAAACTATATAATCCGTAAAAAAAAAGGTCTCTAAAAACCTAAAAACAAATGCTAACTAGCTTCATGTATGGTCATTGATTTTTACTAAGGGTTTAGGTGGAGTCTGAAAAGGTGAGTCTTCAGTCCTCGGCGAAAGCTAGCGAGTGAGTCCGTTGTTCTAAGTGCGACAGGGAGTTTATTCCACAACTTGGGGGCCAGGAGGGCAAACTGTCTCGGACAAGTGGATTTTTGCCCTGGGGTTTTTAGCGAGGGTTCTGTCAACATCCCTGTGTTGGTTGATCTAAGTGCACGGGTGGGGGTGTAGGGGTTGATCAGGTTTTGGAGGTATGGAGGAGCCATACCTTTGGCTGCTTTGAAGGTCAGCATCAGAGTTTTGTATTCCGTGCGGGCCGCAACCGGAAGCCAGTGGAGGCTGCGGAGAAGGGGAGAGACATGTGAGAACTTAGGCTGGTTGAAGACCAGTCGTGCCGCTGCATTTTGGATCAGTTGGAGAGGTTTAAGTGCACATGCCGGGAGACCAGTGAGGAGAGTTACAATAGTCAAGTTTTGATATGACAGATGTCTGGATGAGGAGCTGGGCTGCCTCCTGGGTGAGGAAAAGTCTGATTTTACGGATATTATAGAGTGTGAACCTACAGGACCGGGTGACTGATGCAATGTGTGCCTTGAATGATAGCTGGCTGTCCAGAACCACACCAATGTTTCTAGCGGTAGGAACCAAAGTCACCAATGCGTTATCTATGGAAATAGTGAGATCTTGCTTAGGGCAAGACTTAGCTGGGAAGAAGAGTAGCTCTGTCTTGTCCGGGTTCAGCTTGAGGTGGTGGGCTGACATCCACTGTGAGATGTCGGCCAGACATGCAGCAATGCGTTCTTCCACCTGGTGGCAGAAGGAGGGAAGGACAAAAACAGTTGAGTGTCATCAGCATAGCAGTGATAGGACAGGTTGTGAGCAGAGATGACAGCACCAAGGGATTTAGAGTACAGGGAGAAAAGCAGAGGGCCAAGTACGGATCCCTGGGGGACTCCCGTTTGGAGGGTTCGGGGGGATGAAAGCAAACCTTTCCATGAGACCTGGTAGGTCCGGTCCGACAGGTAGGAGGAGAACCACTTTAGTGCCGTCCCGGTGATGCCTATGTCAGCAAGGGTGTCCAGGAGCAGCTGGTGATTCACTGTGTCGAATGCAGCTGATAGATCCAGAAGAATCAGGACTGCAGAGTGGGAGGCAGCCTGGGCAGCATGGAGTGCTTCTGTGACTGCTAGGAGTGCCGTTTCTGTGGAATGGGCCGGTTTAAAACCTGACTGGTTGGGATCCAGCAGGTTGTTCTGTGAGAGATGGAGAGAAAGCTGGTTAGATACAGTAGTATACAGTAATATACAGTAGTATACAGTAATATACAGTAATATACAGTAGTATACAGATACAGTAGTATACAGTAATATACAGTAATATACAGTAGTATACAGTAGTATACAGTAATATACAGTAATATACAGTAGTATACAGTAATATACAGTAGTATACAGATACAGTAGTATACAGTAATATACAGTAATATACAGTAGTATACAGTAGTATACAGTAATATACCGTAATATATATACAGTATATACAGTAATATACAGTAGTATACAGATACAGTAGTATACAGTAATATACAGTAGTATACAGTAATATACAGTAATATATATACAGTAGTATACAGTAATATACAGTAGTATACAATAATATACAGTAGTATACAGATACAGTAGTATACAGTAATATACAGTAGTATACAGTAATATACAGTAATATACAGTAGTATACAGTAGTATACAGTAATATACAGTAATATATATACAGTAGTATACAGTAATATACAGTAATATATATACAGTAGTATACAGTAGTATACAGTAGTATACAGTAGTATACAGTAATAACTGTAGTATAGTATAGACAGTATAAAGTACAGCTACTTGCTGCTGTGATGTTCATCTACAGTAGTATACAGTAGTATACAGTAATATACAGTAGTATACAGTAGTATACAGTAATATACAGTAGTATACAGTAGTATACAGTAATATACAGTAGTATACAGTAGTATACAGTAATATACAGTAGTATACAGTAGTGCAGTATAGACAGTATTAAAGGCTACTTGCTGCTATGTTCATCTGAGCATTTATTGCTGTTTCAGTGTTTTTATCTTCATCTGGACTTGTTGTTGCAACAGTAGAATTCTACCTGCAGTCAGCAAGCTGTGTGTGTGTGTGTGTGTGTGTGTGTGTGTGTGTGTGTGTGTGTGTGTGTGTGTGTGTGTGTGTGTGTGTGTGTGTGTGTGTGTGTGTGTGTGTGTGTGTGTGTGTGTGTGCGTGCGTGCGTGCGTGCGTGCGTGCGTGCGTGCGTGCGTGCGTGCGTGCGTGCGTGCGTGCGTGCGTGCGTGCGTGCGTGCGTGCGTGCGTGCGTGCGTGCGTGCGTGCGTGCGTGCGTGCGTGCGTGCGTGCGTGCGTGCGTGCGTGCGTGCGTGCGTGCGTGCGCGCGCGTGCGTGCGTGTGTGTGACAGACATTGGATCCTTTAATTACAGCTGGATTACTATCGTCATGTTTAATTAGCAGGTCAATAACAGCCTGCAGGTTGGTCTTCATCCTGAAGCACAACCAGGGGAGTGCACAGAATGTTAGAGAGGCAGGGGCTGACATTTATAAAAGGGCCTTTTGGTGAAAATATTGAAAATGGTAGACCTCCAAGCTCACAAGTGTGAGCTTGGAGTTCTGCTATTTTCGGTGCTTGATACCACACTGAACTAAGAATAATCAAGTGCTCTATACCCCAGAAAAGCACAGATTAAAACATTCAACCACTCTATACACAATACATTTAAAATTTGGAAAACAATATGTAAAATAAGTAAAGTCAAAGAACAAGAAATGACTTGTTTGAGAGAAATGTCACGTGACTCAGATTTCACTCCGAATACTATGGATCAAGTCTTTAAGATATGGGAAGGGAAAGGTCTCACAAGATTCTATCAAATGTACAAGGAAGAAGAGGTGGTCTCTTTTGAATATTTAGTAGATCAATATGGAATTTCTAGAAATCACTTTCATCGATATTTGCAAGTGAGGAGCTACCTAAAAGACCGCCTTAAAATCAGAACTCTTGGAAACCTTCACCCTCTCCTGAGATATATAATAAAATCACATCAAAGAAATGATTATAGAAATACAATTGGACAACTTTATCAAATATTTCAGGAAATCAAATCTGAAGATTTAGTCTACATTAAAGGACAACTTAGTTTTTTTACAACAAGGGTTCATATTTTAGATGGTAATTAGAGAAAAGAAAAAGTGAGTGTTTAAATGTTTTCATTTGCTTCGTTCTATTGTTTTATCACGTTTACCGTGCTAAAATGTGGGGCATGCGTATGCTTGGGGGCATGCGTACAAGTGGCTAAATATGTATTTTTAGACACAATAAGCCAGCAATTTCTTTATTGCTATTTACAGTAACACTTCTAGCCCCCATAAGTCACATCCAACCATGAAAGGTTGCGTTGTATCTTGGGAATGGGCTTATTCTGTGTAAAATTACATATTTAGCCACTTGTACGCATGCCCCCAACCACTGAAATAAGAATCTCTAAAACATTAGAAAGAAGTAAATTAAATTAATTTAACACTCATCTTTTATATTCTTTAATTACAATCTAAAATATGAACCCTTGTTGCAAAAAACTAAAGTTGTCCTTTAAGGATAAGTGCATGGGATAAAGAACTGAGAATTACTATAAATGGGAATGAGTGGAATCAGAGTTTCAAAGACATTTTTAACTTCTTAAGATCACCTTTTTGGCAGGAATATGCCTGGCAAATCAATATAAGGTACTTCCAAACACCTCTGTCAATATCTAAGTACCACTCAAACTCAGGTTGCTGGAGGGAATGTGGGGAGAGCTATGCGGATCACACCCATATCTTTTTCACATGTCCCAGAATACAAACTTTCTGGTCAAGAGTCACACAAATAATAGAACAAATATTTGGGAGAGTTTTACATTTACAAAACCACAATATACTTCTGGGAACACGTCCCCAAAGTCTGCAGAGCAGAGATTTATATCTCTTTTGGATTTTGAGAATTACAGCACTCAATATCAAGGGGTTGGAAAAGTTTAGAACCTCCCAAGGTGGATAAATGGTTGGACAAAATGGAGGACATGTACTCTATGGAGAAGGTGACATATAAAATTAATGGTAAGGAAAACGTTTTTGAAAAAAGGTGGACCGCTTATCTTTTAAATAAGGATAACATGCCCACATAACCCCTCTTTTTTTGTTTCGGTCCATTTCATTTTGGATTTTTGTTCAGACAAAGGGTGTTTTAGACACAGACATCAAACAAAAAAGCCTCTTTATTTTATTTGTATTTTATTTTATGTGTTTTTGCAATAAAAATGATGACAAGAGTCTAGACATACTGTGTACCGATTTGGGCAAATTTTGTCCAAAAATGTGTTTTGCAAGAATTGGCCTCATGGTGGCGCTAGAAGAGAAATAACATGGCAGAATGATAAAGCTCTACAGAGAGTAGCCTGGGATCGCTTAACAGTTTTTGTTGTTTGATCCGGTCGGGAGTGGAAACCGCTCTACGTCATGTTGTAGTCCTTAAAGGAAACCACTCTACGTCATGTTGTAGTCCTTAAAGGAAACCACTCTACGTCATGTTGTAGTCCTTAAAGGAAACCACTCTACGTCATGTTGTAGTCCTTAAAGGAAACCACTCTACGTCATTTTGTAGTCCTTAAAGGAAACCACTCTACGTCATGTTGTAGTCCTTAAAGGAAACCACTCTACGTCATGTTGTAGTCCTTAAAGGAAACCACTCTACGTCATGTTGTAGTCCTTAAAGGAAACCACTCTACGTCATGTTGTAGTCCTTAAAGGAAACCACTCTACGTCATGTTGTAGTCCTTAAAGGAAACCACTCTACGTCATGTTGTAGTCCTTAAAGGAAACCGCTCTACGTCATGTTGTAGTCCTTAAAGGAAACCACTCTACGTCATGTTGTAGTCCTTAAAGGAAACCACTCTACGTCATGTTGTAGTCCTTAAAGGAAACCACTCTACGTCATGTTGTAGTCCTTAAAGGAAACCACTCTACGTCATGTTGTAGTCCTTAAAGGAAACCACTCTATGTCATGTTGTAGTCCTTAAAGGAAACCACTCTACGTCATGTTGTACCACAGGAAACCACTCTATGTCATGTTGTAGTCCTTAAAGGAAACCACTCTACGTCATGTTGTAGTCCTTAAAGGAAACCGCTCTACGTCATGTTGTAGTCCTTAAAGGAAACCACTCTACGTCATGTTGTAGTCCTTAAAGGAAACCACTCTATGTCATGTTGTAGTCCTTAAAGGGTCTGTTCACCCCTGGGACAACTTATTTTATTGTTGTTTGGGACACGATCAACACAATCCTGAGTTATTTTTTGTGTTCGATTATATTTTAGTATTTCAGAATGAACGATGATGCATTTTGCATCATATGATGCAGCATGACGAGTCATATGATGCAAAATGCATCATCGTTCATTCTGAAATACTAAACTATCTCAAAACACAGATTGAACACAAAAAAAACTCAGGATTGTGTTGATCGTGTCCCAAACAACAATAAAATAAGATCTGGTTGTCCCAGAGGTGAACTGACCCTTTAAAGGAAACCACTCTACGTCATGTTGTAGTCCTTAAAGGAAACCACTCTACGTCATGTTGTAGTCCTTAAAGGAAACCGCTCTACGTCATGTTGTAGTCCTTAAAGGAAACCGCTCTACGTCATGTTGTAGTCCTTAAAGGAAACCACTCTACGTCATGTTGTAGTCCTTAAAGGAAACCACTCTACGTCATGTTGTAGTCCTTAAAGGAAACCGCTCTACGTCATGTTGTAGTCCTTAAAGGAAACCACTTTACGTCATGTTGTAGTCCTTAAAGGAAACCGCTCTACGTCATGTTGTAGTCCTCAAAGGAAACCGCTCTACGTCATGTTGTAGTCCTTAAAGGAAACCGCTCTACGTCATGTTGTAGTCCTTAAAGGAAACCACTCTACGTCATGTTGTAGTCCTTAAAGGAAACCACTCTACGTCATGTTGTAGTCCTTAAAGGAAACCACTCTACGTCATGTTGTAGTTGTGGACTACACTTTGGCCGGAAAGATCAAACCAGATTCAGTTTTAACACAAAATAATTCCCCTGCGCTCAAGGACACACTTTTAGGGCCTACCTAATAAACTCCTTGATGTGGCGTAGTTTTGCTTTTGGAAAATGTGTTTGATATATGCATCTTTTAGTCCAACTGTTAGCGACTGGCAAGACTACACTAGGCTACTCCAGCATTTAAATAGGGATTGGGGAAACAAACGGGGGGAACCAAAACAAAGCGACGCCTTTTCTTTTGCTTGTGGTTTCCTCCTAGACCGGATCAAACGGCCCGTTGTAAAGGAACACCAGGCTTAGGAAAGACTGGTGACGCCAGGTTAGACCAACCGTATCTTTCAGCAGAACGATAAAGTTCTACAGACAGGAACAGTGTCTTTCTACGGCGGTACAAGTGTTCTGTCTGCTACTCTGCTGATAATGCATTATGCACCCAGAGTGCAACAGAAGCACAAGGCCTTACATACTGTAAATCTGTTCTAGTGTCGGGCACAGAGCTCGTATCTCAGAGTTTAAATTCTTTATGTTTTCCTTGTTACAGGAGTGTGGAGCTAAAGTGGTGGAAGCTGCAGATCTACAAATGATTTTGTATTGCTATGATGAGCTTGCCTAATGTTCAATACATTATCATACATGCTCTGAGCTCTTTCAGTGTAAAGGTTCAAGACATTATCATACATGCTCTGAGCTCTTTCAGTGTAAAGGTTCAAGACATTATCATACAGTACATGCTCTGAGCTCTTTCAGTGTAAAGGTTCAATACATTATCATACATGCTCTGAGCTCTTTCAGTGTAAAGGTTCCTTCCTTTATGTGAGAAGTACTGTAAGGGTTCTGGACGTGTTAGGTTCTGTTAACAACGTCACAGATTATCTGCATTCTGTTGAGTAGTTTACTAGATCCACTGTGTTGAGTAGTTTACTAGATCCACTGTGTTGAGTAGTTTACTAGATCCACTGTGTTGAGTAGTTTACTAGATCCACTGTGTTGAGTAGTTTACTAGATCCACTGTGTTGAGTAGTTTACTAGATCTTCTCTGTAGTTTACTAGATCCACTGTGTTGAGTAGTTGTCTCCACCAGGCCACAAGGCATGGGGAGGCTATGTTTTGCCCCCTGTCCGTCCGTCCGCGTGTCTGTGTGTCCGTCCTTTCCCTATAGCTCACTCTGATGAGTTTCACACACTTTTATTTAGATAGCATGTTGTTGCAACCACCAGGTCGCAAGCTACTACGAAAACCTCCACCAGCTGTCTGTCAGTCAGTCAGTCAGTCAGTCAGTCAGTCAGTCAGTCAGTCAGTCAGTCCCTCCGTCTGTCCGTCATATCACACTTTTGGCCCTACTCTTATCTCCGGCACCGTTGCCCTTATCCATGCCAAACTTTGCCACAACCTCCACCCTCATTTCTCACATGCCCCTCTTCTAGCGCCCGATTAGGGAGTCTTACTGGTTTAGCCAGATGCTAACTTCATTGTTGACATGCTATCCTATAGTTTAATGTATAGATAGCCTGTTGTTTAGACATTGGTTCATTGTTTACCTTCTATCCTATAGTTTCTTTCAGCCACTACTCTCCTCTCTCTCCACTCTACTTATGTGACCTATTTATTCATCTTGTTTATTGACTCTACAGTTCATGCTTACTCTGCTGTTTCGTACGTTGCTCGGTTCAGAGGGCCCAGATTGTAGGCCTCCAAATGGAGCTTCAGGTCTCACCATACATACATAGTCTAACTGGACTGTATATGAAGTTAACTCACCATACATACATAGTGTAACTGGACTGTATATGAAGTTAACTCACCATCCATACATAGTGTAACTGGACTGTATATGAAGTTAACTCACCATACATACATAGTATAACTGGACTGTATATGAAGTTAACTCACCATACATACATAGTGTAACTGGACTGTATATGAAGTTAACTCACCATACATACATAGTGTGACTGGATTGTATATGAAGTTAACTCACCATACATACATAGTATAACTGGACTGTATATGAAGTTAACTCACCATACATACATAGTGTGACTGGATTGTATATGAAGTTAACTCACCATACATACATAGTATAACTGGACTGTATATGAAGTTAACTCACCATACATACATAGTGTGACTGGATTGTATATGAAGTTAACTCACCATACATACATAGTATAACTGGACTGTATATGAAGTTAACTCACCATACATACATAGTGTGACTGGATTGTATATGAAGTTAACTCACCATACATACATAGTATAACTGGACTGTATATGAAGTTAACTCACCATACATACATAGTGTAACTGGACTGTATATGAAGTTAACTCACCATACATACATAGTATAACTGGACTGTATTATGAAGTTAACTCACCATACATACATAGTATAACTGGACTGTATATGAAGTTAACTCACCATACATACATAGTGTAACTGGACTGTATATGAAGTTAACTCACCATACATACATAGTATAACTGGACTGTATATGAAGTTAACTCACCATACGTACATAGTGTAACTGGACTGTATATGAAGTTAACTCACCATACATACATAGTGTGACTGGATTGTATATGAAGTTAACTCACCATACATACATAGTATAACTGGACTGTATATGAAGTTAACTCACCATACATACATAGTGTAACTGGACTGTATATGAAGTTAACTCACCATACATACATAGTGTGACTGGATTGTATATGAAGTAAACTCACCATACATACATAGTGTAACTGGACTGTATGAAGTTAACTCACCATACATACATAGTGTAACTGGACTGTATATGAAGTTAACTCACCATACATACATAGTATAACTGGACTGTATATGAAGTTAACTCACCATACGTACATAGTACCAGTAAGACTCCCTAATCGGGATATAGGCTTATCTCCACAAATAGGGCAAAAATGTGTTTTTCCAAAATGTTCCTGATCCATGTTGATGACATGAGTGTAGACATACTGTGTAGTGATTTTCGTGATTTTAGGGCAAAATCTGTAGGAGCAGTGTCCAAAAATGTGTTTTTAAAAATCGGCCTGAAGGTGGCGCTATATGGGACAGATTCATGTTGATGGGATGAGTGTAGACATACTGTGTAGCGATTTGCGTGATTTTAGGGCAAAAACTTAAGGAGCAGAGTCCAAAAATGTGTTTTAAAAATCGGCCTGAAGGTGGCGCTAGAAGAGGGCCATGTGAGAAATGAGGGGTGGGGTCTCCGCGTTGCCTTGGCGGACGAATAGGTACCGGCCCCGGCTCTCCCGGACGCTCCTAGCCCGAGTTACGGCATTTTATGTGAGCTGCAGTGGAGGGGGTCCTCCACTGGGGGCGCCACCACTTTTGCATCCGTTCTGGAGCACCAGGAGTGGGTGGTCCCCAGGAATTCCCCATGAGCAGCCCCGTTGGGGTGGTCATTTGGTAATTTTTGCACATTTGGTCATTTTTTACACCTGGAGGTCCCCCACTGGGGGTCCTTGGAGGTTGTAGTTTGGCAGGTAAGGAGTGTGTGTGCAAAAGTTGACATGGATGGGGGCAACAGTTGTGGAGATATGAGCAGGGCAAAAGTGTGACGTGTGACGTGTGACTGACTGACTGACTGACTCACTCACGGACGGACGGACAGCCGTATAACTGGACTGTATATGAAGTTAACTCACCATACATACATAGTGTAACTGGACTGTATATGAAGTTAACTCACCATACATACATAGTGTAACTGGACTGTATATGAAGTTAACTCACCATACATACATAGTATAACTGGATTGTATATGAAGTTAACTCACCATACACACATAGTGTAACTGGACTGTATATGAAGTTAACTCACCATACATACATAGTGTAACTGGACTGTATATGAAGTTAACTCACCATACATACATAGTGTAACTGGATTGTATATGAAGTTAACTCACCATACATACATAGTGTAACTGGACTGTATATGAAGTTAACTCACCATACATACATAGTGTAACTGGACTGTATATGAAGTTAACTCACCATACATACATAGTGTAACTGGACTGTATATGAAGTTAACTCACCATACATACATAGTGTAACTGGATTGTATATGAAGTTAACTCACCATAGGACGCTGTGTAGTACATTAAGTGTCCATGTAAACAATTATAGCGGGCGGCTGTTTCTCCGGAGGCAGAGCAGGTTGACCAATGATCCATGTGGCGGTTCAAATCCCGGCTCCTCCTCCTGTCCATTTGTGGAAGTGTCCTTCAGCAAGACACTGAACCCCACATTGATCAAGACACTGAACCCCACATTGATCAAGACACTGAACCCCACATTGATCAAGACACTGAACCCCACATTGATCAAGACACTGAACCCCACATTGATCAAGACACTGAACCCCACATTGATCAAGACACTGAACCCCACATTGATCAAGACACTGAACCCCACATTGATCAAGACACTGAACCCCACATTGATCAAGACACTGAACCCCACATTGATCAAGACACTGAACCCCACATTGATCAAGACACTGAACCCCACATTGATCAAGACACTGAACCCCACATTGATCAAGACACTGAACCCCACATTGATCAAGACACTGAACCCCACGTTGCCTCCAGTGAGGGTCGGTGTCCGCTTTGCCACCGTTGGTGTGTGAATGTGGGAAGTGAGGACGCTGGCATCGACTGTTCACCGCTTTGCTTTTTTTTGTTTTGTTTTTTCAAACATGTTGCCCAATGTATGAATGAATGGACCAATCATTGTAAAGAGCTTTGAGTTCGCAACTTGCTCAGAAAACCGCTATAAAAATGCAATGCATTATTATACAATCAACAGCACTGGATTCTGTGTCACAACCTGACTCAGGTCAGAAATGTCTCAGTTTGACACATTCCTGACCTGTTGACCCTCCTGAACTGAAAACCGTTGCTGCTTGCGTCTAATCCTGCATAGACCAGCAGGTTTCACCAAGCATACAGTATGATACACTCTGCTGTCACTCAGCAGATATGAATACGTTGAATCATGATTATGTTTCCCTTTATTGGATCAGGTTGTCCTCCCACAGATCACCACTCATGTCACAAGGTTTGAATATTTCATGCCTTTTAATCGTTATATTTCATTTTGGAGAGGAGAGGAGAGGAGAGGAGAGGAGAGGAGAGGAGAGGAGAGGTATAAAGTAGGTATGGGAACACAGCCAGCCAGAGAACAAAGGCTGTGTCCGAAATCCACCCTATTCACTAATGTAGTGTACTAAAATGGGGCTCCGCCATTTTGAACTAGTGTCCGAATGTATAGTGAGCATTTTTGTACCCTAATATAGTGTACTGAAGTATCCCACAATGCATTTCGATTTGTAGTGAGCATTCGATGGTCACTATTCAAGCGCTATTCAAGCCCTGCCGCCCCACAATGCACTGCGCTGCGGCCGCTGTCTCGCGCTTTGAGCACGCACATACGGTGTGCACGCGCACACGCACACTGCAGGTTCGTCTCTGCGTCTCTGCATGGCAGGAGGAGTAGCCACCTGTTGCTGAGCAAACGCAACAGAACCGCTCGTAGCAGAACCACCGGCTAAAGAAAACAACTGTCCACAGCATTGTCACCAGAACAAAATTTGCTTTTCATCATTTAATGATTAAAACAGCTCTAAAGTTGTTTATGAAGAGAATATACGAGAATAGACGCTGGAGGCTTTTGTTTTTCGATCTTTTCTTCCCAACCTTCCACAGCTGATAATAATCATGATAAAATAATGTTATTTAAATTAGCAAGAATAACCTATTTTATCACAAACATGGGTGTATGTCTGCATGTGAGACAAATGAATGTGGCATACACATTATTCATTCATTGATTCACCAATGAATGAATACAATTTAAAAAATATATATAGGCCTATACATTTTTTAACATTATTTTATTGAATTGTGATGAATAAAAACATAATTATATTTGGCCTATTTCTCATAATAACAACGCAACATGTTGGTATGGTATGTTATTTCCAATCCACATTGGGGAGTTGATGTACAAGCTCACAACGCGTCGCTTCGCCCCCAGTTGAGAGCTTGTAGATCGGCTATTATTTATTGCTCCAAAAGCCAGCACTAGAGTGTTTTAACTGTGCGACAGCGATGACGCAACCAGATGGCGACGGGGTAGTGTCCGAAATGCGCTGATTTGTTCACTACTGTAGTACACTACATCTGGATCCCTCATTTAGGGTTAGGGAGTAGGGAACGTGTTCTGCATTTCGGACACAGCCAGAGAGATGTTGTTAACAAGAGAAAAAGCAACACTTATTGAGTAGAGAAACTGCTTGTTTCACACTGAGTCTCTGCTTGTGGAGGAGAGAGAATTAAATGGAATCAATCAATAATGTTAATATTATTTTAGGGCTGGGACTTTAACTGATTAATTTAGATTAATTAATTACAAAATATTATTGCAATACAAAATACACATTTTAATCACGTTTAGTTTTTGCACCACAGAACATTTCTCACTGGATGAGTTTCAGGCATAGCGATCTTTGATTGATTGATTGATTGATTGAAGACTTTATTGTCAGTTTGCATAGGAAAAGGTACAGTTTCATGACGGCACAGTTCACTGGTACAAGGTCTACTAAAAGGAGAACCTAGAAAAGACTAAGCTTATTTACACAGGAAACCATTGAGGTATCTCATATAACATTGAATGACAGACAAATAGAACACAGTACTATGCAGTAGATATAGTAAAAGAAAAAAGTAAAAACAAATAAAATGAACAGTGCAAAAAATATATACAGTAGGTAAATACAAAGAAGGGTCAGGGGAGGCTGGGCTAGGTTTGTTATTGCCAGTTGTGAATGGCTGCCGCCTGTAAGTGGTTTTTCAGGGCGATTTTAAAGGATGCTAGGGAACCACACTCCTTTAAGGCCTTCAGTAGGGCGTTCCACATTTTGGTTGTATAGCAGAAGAACGAGTTTGACCCTTTGTTTGAGTTGACTTTGGGTTGAAAGTGATCTGTGGCACTGCCTCTGGTATTGTAATTGTGGACCTCCTTAACGTTTATAAAGTATTTTGACAGGTATCTTAGTGGTGTAGTGTATCTTGTACACCAGGCCCATTGCAAGTTGCTGTACTCTGTCATCTACTCTGAGCCAACCCACTCTTAACTGGTGAGTAGCGGTGAGGTGAGACTGATAGGGAAGGTTAAGCAGGACCCTAATTAGTTTATTTTGGGCTGTTTGGAGCTTAGTTTTTAGGGCTTGTGGGGCGTCACGATACCATACGTGGACTCCGTAGTCAAAGAGGGGCTGGACTATTGCACCAGCTATGGTCTTCAGTATAAATCCTAGCAGTGCACCAAACAACAGTCAACAAACCCTATGGAAGCGTTTTTTCCACAGTGTAAGGTCAGAGTAAATGTCATGAATGACAAAAGACAGGAACCGTTTCCCCCTGCGTGTGTTTTGTTGTCTCTGGACCAATAGCGTCCCATGTGACCAGAACATGTGACCAAAGCTGACCATTCATGTCAAGGGAACAATGTGTAGAGGTTCAAAGTAGGCTGCGGTAACCATGGTTACGAGGTAAACAATGAACCTGGCAACATGCTGTCTAAAACAGTGTTTTTTCAACCTTTTTCACATCCGTCCTTTATTTATTTATTTATTTATTTATTGGTCATGTGATGACATTTAGCGTCACACCAACACCTACCAAACAAGCAAACGTAGTGTTGTCAAAAATATTGATTTAACAGAAAGTCTTGATTTTAAATATAGTATACATTTTCAATATGACTTTTCCATAGTGTGGATAACATCGATACTCAGTTTTGACCGTCTCTCGTTGGTTTACACCAACGTTACTTTAATGTGTATCCTTCCTACTCTGACTTCTTCCTACTTATTTTAAAGGCCTGTTTGTACTTAGAATGTGAAAACATTAAAAAGTACACTACCTTCTACTGTACCTCAAGAAGTACAAATAAAAATAAACATGTTTGCATTGAAATGGCCGTGGTTGCCTGGTATTGAAAATGGTACTGAGTGTCGACATGTCAAAATATGGTATTGAAGTTCTAAATCCAGTATTGTGACAAGCCTGGATCAAAGGAACAATTCTTCTACATTCTCTAATTGTGTAGACTTGATGAAATGAATGTGCTTTCGTTCTACACTCTGAAGAGTTACAGATCTAGAAGGGTCCATTTGGTCCCCAATCATTTAGCTGGGGACCCCCTGGAACCCCCTCAAGGACCACTGGTGGTCCCCGGACCACTGATTTACACTTCATTCATTCTGTCTTTGGGCAACTGTGTGTGTGTGTGTGTGTGTGTGTGTGTGTGTGTGTGTGTGTGCATGTACTGTACTGTATGTGCATGCATGCATGTGCCTGCATGCATGCACACAAGCACACACACACACACACACACACACACACACACACACACACACACACACACACACAC